>NC_084561.2:11916323-11976323 GCF_033978685.3 Nerophis lumbriciformis
ATAATGTATTAATTCCACGACTGTATATATCGGTATCGGTTGATATCGGTAATTAAGAGTTGGACAAAATCGGAATATCAGACATCTCTAATCTTGATAGATTGAAAATGAACATCAATGAGTTGACTGATGAACATTATCACATCATTTATTCAGAGAGTATAAATAAAAACAAATAAAAATAGAATACTATTAACTGCAACATGTATGTGTAAACAAAAAACAAACATTATGATTTGTACATTTTCAGAATGTGCTTGTTCTAGTTTTAAACAAAGAAAACAATCTGAAGTCGTCTTTATTTTTAAATTATCGTGCCGTGATTTCACTTGAGAGCATATTTTTCTCCATGTGGCCCCCCCATCTAAAATGAGTTTGACACCCCTGCCCTAGAGCATCACACTTCACCCACACGTGGATTCAATTTTAAAATCAAGCCTGAGTCTAAATGTAGCAATGGCCAAATGTCCCAATATTTCTGTCTCGTGTGTGTTGCTCGAAAAAGCTGCAGTTATTAAAACGTGTTGTCGCCATAGTAACCCTAATTGAAGCGTTCATCCTTGGATGCGTAGTTTAGTTGCCGCGTATCATTTGACCTTTGCTCACCTTCTGGAATATGATGAGAAGGTTAAATGGGGTGACTTCATGAGAGAGATAACAATGGCCGTGGTTCACGGGCAGAGAGCTTGATTTGGCTCAGGCAATCATCATTACTGGGGGTGGGCCTCACCGGTCCCTCCTGTGTCGTCCACCTCCTGAGATAATGGAACCAAATACACGTCAAAGCAGTGAAAAGAGGACAAATCAAGACGACGTCGTCTTTTGTTTTTGGACGAGACGGTGATTGATGAATTAAAGGCTTCGTCTTTTTTCCTCTCACATTCTCCGAGTCTGAGCTCACCAAACAAGGATGAGCCTCTAAGCTTCGTTTCGGCCTCATCTTTCCTTGTCCTGAGCAAAAAAGCTCTCCTGATGATGTGTGTCTAGAAACCTGAACCGTCCCACTCTGCGTCTTTCACGCTTCACTTCTTTTTCCTGTCCTGGGGTTCATATCGAAGTATTAGCAATGTTTTTATTTCAATTAAATTATATATATTTTTTAAATTAATATATTTTGGTTATTTAATTTTTGTATAATTATTTTTAAACACAATCCGTTTTTAAAAATTAAATATATATATTTTTAAGTAATATTTTCCCCAATTTTTGTATGTATTATTTATTTCTTAACACATAATAAGTTAAGCACTATTAAGAGGTGCAGTCGTAGCAGTTGTAGCTTTAATGGACCCTGTGCGAGACCCCCTTTGCTCATTTCTGTCACTTAACGTTTTCTTGGTGAAATATATTGTAGTGTGTGTGTGTGTGTGTGTGTAAGGGCTTCCCATCATGCCTTGTGTTTTCTGTTGATCGTTGACTGAGATGATGGTTGGCGTTGATGACTCGATGAGCACGTCCTTAAAGGGGAAATGTACTTTTTTCTGGAAATTTGCCGATCATTCACAATCCATAAGTAAGACATACTGAAATACATCAAGTACGAGGTGCTAACAATATAGCTTATGGGAGTATGTGTGTATATGTGTATATATATATATATATATATATACATACATACATGTACATACACATATATATAAAATGGACGTAAAATGTATAAATGGACGGGTGTATATAACGATGATTAAAATCAGGCACTTTGAAGCTTTTTTTAGGGATATTGCGTGATGGGTAAAATTTTGAAAAAAACTTCAAAAAATAAAATAAGCCACTGGGAACTGATTTTTAATGGTTTTAACCCTTCTGAAATTGTGTTAATGTTCCCCTTTAATATTGTAAATCCCACATTCTTTATTTTCATGGACATTCTGGTTGTCTCTCAGTAAAAAAACTTAAAATTCCATTCCGTTTCTTAAGGCGGTCTGTCATAACGTTTTTAGCATTCAATCAGACATTATTGTGAGGTTTTGTATTAGTGTTCCTAAAAATCTGATATATCGACCGTCAGACACATTTTTTTCTCTAAACTTGGCTCCCCCGAGTCGAAATAACTGCCCAGGTCTGTCCTAGATTATAAATAATTTCCCCACCTGGATAGTCGAAGGTTGGTTCCAGGCCACACTGCAAAAAGTCAGTGTTAAAAAACAAGAAAAAAAATATATACAAAAATGAGGGGTATTTTATTTAAACTAAGCAAAATTATCTGCCAATAGAACAAGAAAATTTGGCTTGTCAAGACTTTCCAAAACAAGTAAAATGAGCTAACCTCAATTAAACCTAAAAATACCTTAAAATAAGTATATTCTCACTAATAACAAGTGCACTTTTCTTGGTAGAAAAAAAGAGACCTTTTTGCTCAATATGTTGAAAAATATTCTTTAAATGAAGTAAATGCTAGTGCCATTATCTTGGCATAATGATATGCGCTCGGCATCATGATTTTTTTTAATTTATTTATTCATGATTGAAATCAGAAATTATTACTTTAAAAAAGTAGTTTTATACTTGTGAGTGTTGATGACACAGCTTTGCAAAAGTTGATATTCTAGTTTCAAGCATGTTTTACTCAATATAGGTCATCAAATCCCAGCAACAAGCTGTAATATCTTACTGAGATCATTTAGGACCAAAACACTTAAAACAAGTAAAACACTCTAACATAAAATCTGCTTAGTGAGAAGAATTATCTTATCAGGCAGAAAATAAGCAAATATCACCCTTATTTGAGATATTTAATCTTACTTAGATTTCAGTTTTTGCAGTGTGTACGATACTTAAAAAACATACAATCATACAAAACGTGTGGTTATTCCTGTCAATCAACAACACCCTGACCTGAATGCACTACAGCAGGGGTCACCAACGCGGTGCCCGCGGGCACCAGGTCGCCCGTAAGGACCAGATGAGTCGCCCGCTGGCCTGTTCTAAAAATAGCTCAAATAGCAGCACTTACCAGTGAGCTGCCTCTATTTTTTAAATTTTATTTATTTACTAGCAAGCTGGTCTCGCTTTGCTCGACATTTTTAATTCTAAGAGAGACAAAACTCAAATAGAATTTGAAAATCCAAGAAAATATTTTAAAGACTTGGTCTTCACTTGTTTAAATAAATTCATTTATTTTTTTACTTTGCTTTTTACAACTTTCAGAAAGACAATTTTAGAGAAAAAATACAACCTTAAAAATGTTTTTAGGATTTTTAAACACATATACCTTTTTACCTTTTAAATTCCTTCCTCTTCTTTCCTGACAATTTAAATCAATGTTCAAGTAAATTTATTTGTTTTATTGTAAAGAATAATAAATACATTTTAATTTAATTCTTCATTTTAGCTTCTGTTTTTTCGACAAAGAATATTTGTGAAATATTTCTTCAAACTTATTATGATTAAAATTCAAAAAAATTATTCTGGCAAATCTATAAAATCTGTAGAATCAAATGTAAATCTTATTTCAAAGTCTTTTGAATTTTTTTTTTGAATTTTTGTTCTGGAAAATCTAGAGGAAATAATGATTTGTCGTTGTTAGAAATATAGCTTGGTCCAATTTGTTATATATTCTAACAAAGTGCAGATTGGATTTTAACCTATTTAAAACATGCCATCAAAATTCTAAAATTAATCTTAATCAGGAAAAATGACTAATGATGTTCCGTAAATTCTTTTTTTATTTTTTTCAAAAAGATTCGAATTAGCTAGTTTTTCTCTTCTTTTTTTCGGTTGAATTTTAAAGAGTCGAAATTGAAGATAAACTATGTTTCAAAATTTAATTTTCTTTTTTTTTTTGTGTTTTCTCCTCTTTTATAATTTCACAAGACTGTCTTAGAAGTGATCTTTTGAAAATGTTCAATTTGAAAAATGTGCAGTTAGAGAAAATATAAAAACAAAGTGTTGCATATTGATATTTATCTGTTTCTATATATATTTATTGTGAGAAATCATTAAGATGATCAGTGTTTCCACAAAGATAAATATCAGTAATTATTAATAATAACATAGAGTTAAAGGTAAATCGAGCAAATTGGCTATTTCTGGCAATTTATTTAAGTTTACTTAATCAGTACTCAATAAGTAGCTCTTGGTTTCAAAAAGCTTGGTGACTCCTGCACTACAGAATATTAATTGCATTTCCATTTCAATACATGTCGCTGACAATCGTTCCTGCTGAATCAGCACAGCATTTACATTATTTACCCAATGAAATGTGCAAATGTTTCCTATTTATTATGTCCCGCTAATTCCACTGCAACATGTCAGCACCTGATTTAATTGGTTTGGATCGGTGGCGTTACTTAGGTTACCTCTTTATGCCGCACTTGTCAATAATAATGATGGATTGATGCATATTTAAAAGCTTTTCCCAGGACGACCTTTTTTTTTAGCCGCTATCGTGTGACCGAGGCGAGATGGGCCGCAACGATCGCGTCCATCTGCCGGCATCTGGTGTTTGATGTAAATATTGACACTTAGGTGAAGATAAAGTAGGCTAACCCGGTCAGGGCGATGGCGTGTTGTGTCGCAGAGGGTCTCTGTGGGTTGCCGTTTTGGCGTGTCAGGTTACGGGGTAACCGGAGTCGTATTAGAATGTGGCGTTCCTCAATCCCCTTGAGAACGTCAGCGGTGCGCTTCGGTTTCCATCGGATCCACTGGTGCTCGGCGGGCGTGGACGTACGTGTGTGTACTCGTCTTCGGAGAGGAAGTGCGTACTTGACTGATGACGCTTGTTGTTTTTTTAAATCATCACGCCTGTGGTTGACTGCTGATCTGTCAGGGTGGACCCCGCCTCTCGACCCGTGTCAGTCCAACCACCGTCCTTTTTTGGAACAAGCACTTCTTTAACCCATGACTGGGTGTATACTTGAATAAGTAGATTTTCTCAAAATTCTACACACAATACCCCGTAATTTTTTTTTTTATTGCAAATTTATTTAAACTAAAAACCTAAACAAAAAGATAAGTATTCACAACATTTGCTCAATGTTTTTTTTGATGCAATTACAGCCTCAAGTCTTTTTGAATACGATGCCACAAGCTTGGCGGTACACCTAGCTTTGGGCAGCAAACCACGCCCCCCCTCCACACTTTCCATTTTAAAGATCTAAAAAAAATTAGTTGGGAATGTCCGGCGGGCCAGATTGAAAAGCTCAACGGGCCACGTACGGACTCCGGGCCTTTAATTTGTCCAGGTCTGATCTAGGGTAAACTTTAAAGGGGAACATTATCACAATTTCAGAAGGGTTAAAACCATTAAAAATCAGTTCCCAGTGGCTTATTTTATTTTTCGAAGTTTTTTTCAAAATTTTACCCATCACCCAATATCCCTAACAAAAAGCTTCAAAGTGCCTGATTTTAACCACCCGTCCATTTTCCTGTGACGTCACATAGTGATGCCAACACAAACAAACATGGCGGATAGAACAGCAAGATATAGCAACATTAGCTCGGATTAAGACTCGGATTTCAGCGGCTTAAGCGATTCAACAGATTACGCATGTATTGAAAGGGATGGTTGTAGTGTGGAGGCAGGTAGCGAAAACGAAATTGAAGAAGAAACTGAAGCTATTGAGCCATATCGGTTTGAACCGTATGCAAGCGAAACCGACGAAAACGACACGACAGCCAGCGACACGGGAGAAAGCGAGGACGAATTCGGCGACCGCCTTCTAACCAACGATTGGTATGTGTTTGTTTGGCATTAAAGGAAACTAAAAACTATGAACTAGGTCAGGGGTCGGCAACCCAAAATGTTGAAAGAGCCATATTGGACCAAAAATACAAAAACAAAACTGTCTGGAGCCGCAAGAAATTAAAAGCCATATTACATACAGATAGTGTGTCATGAGATATAAATTGAATTAAGATGACTTAAAGGAAACTAAATGAGCTCAAATATAGCTACAAACGAGGCATAATGATGCAATATGTACATATAGCTAGCCTAAATAGCATGTTAGCATCGATTAGCTTGCAGTCATGCAGTGACCAAATATGTCTGATTAGCACTCCACACAAGTCAATAACATCAACAAAACTCACCTTTGTGCATTCATGCACAACGTTAAAAGTCTGGTGGACAAAATGAGACGAAAAAGAACTGACATAAAACACGTCCTAGAAAGTCGGAGAAAGTTATACATGTAAACTAACTACGGTGAGTTCAAGGACCGCCAAAATTAGTAGGACAAAACGGTGCTCGCCAAATACTGGAATCAGTGAAGCATGTTTAATACAAACAGTGTGCTTTATAACAATTAGGGAGGTTTGTGTCATGTTTGTCCTCCTACAGAAACCACATTAAAACAAATTTTTTTTTTTTTTTCCCTCATCTTTTTCCATTTTTCATACATTTTTGAAAAAGCTCCAGAGAGCCACTAGGGCGGCGCTATGCGGCTCTAGAGCCGCGGGTTGCCGACCCCCGAACTAGGTTTACAGCATATGAAATACATTTGGCAACAACATGCACTTTGAGAGTGCAGACAACCCAGTTTTCATCAATTAATATATTCTGTAGACATACCCTCATCCGCGCTCTTTTCCTGAAAGCTGATCTGTCCAGTCCAGTTGGAAATGCATCTGCTTTGAGTGTCGCAGGATATCCACACATTCTTGCCATCTCTGTCGTAGCATAGCTTTCGTCGGTAAAGTGTGCGGAACAAACGTCCAATTTCTTGCCACTTTCGCATCTTTGGGCCACTGGTGCAACTTGAATCCGTCCCTGTTCGTGTTGTTACACCCTCCGACAACACACCGACGAGGCATGATGTCTCCAAGGTACGGAAAACAGTCGAAAAAAACGGAAAATAACAGAGCTGATTTGACTTGGTGTTTGTAATGTGTTTGAGAAAATGGCGGATTGCTTCGCTCCGAGAGCGAATAATAGAAAGGCGTTTAATTCGCCAAAATTCACCCATTTAGAGTTCGGCAATCGGTTAAAAAAATATATGGTCTTTTTTCTGCAACATCAAGGTATATATTGACGCTTACATAGGTCTGGTGATAATGTTCCCCTTTAACTGTGAACGATAAAACACTGAATATTGACAACATATAAACGTCACACCCCCTCTCGATATTTTACAATCAAGCAACAACAATGCAACAAACACAGCGAAATATGAACGTGAAGGTTTAAAAAAAAAACCACCTACAATCTGATACATCTGATATATCACTAAGCTTTAGAACTTTGTTGTGAAAATCTCCTTCAGCGTCTGTCCCTGAAACCCTCATTTCAGGCTGGCCTCTCTGGAAACAGTCTTGACAAGCCAAATTTTCTTGTTCTATTGGCAGATAATTTTGCTTAGTTCAAATAAAATACCCCTCATTTTTGTATTTTTTTTTTCTTGTTTTTGAACACTAACTTTTTGCAGTGTTATGCCAGTATGTCAACAGTTGGCATGTGTCACTTACCAAGTTATTTGACTCTGAGGTGTACGGCGGGAAAAAATTGGCTAAAAAAGTTAGCCTGCTAGCATGTTCACGTTATCATTCTAACAGTCAGCAGGTGAGGCTTAAATCCTAATAGATGCACTAATAATAATTAATATAGTAATGATGAATTATTACATTATCTACTTATGATAATCTTACATGAATCCGATCATTTCTACTTTACATTTATAATAGTTTGTAAACATTACCGATAGGCATGTCCGATAATATCGGACATACCGATAAATGCTTTAAAATGTAATATCGGAAATTATCGGTATCGGTTTCAAAATTATCGGTATCGGTTTCAAAAAGAAACATTTATAACTTTTTAAAACGCCGCTGTACAGAGCGCCAATGCCTTTGCGTGCCGGTCCAGTCACATAATATCTACGGCTTTTCACACACACAAGTGAATGCCAGGCATACTTGGTCAATAGCCATACAGGTCACACTGAGGGTGGCCGTATAAACAACTTTAACACTGTTACAAATATGCGCCACACTGTGAACCCACACCAAACAAGAATGACAAACACATTTCGGGAGAACATCCGCACCGTAACACAACATAAACACAACAGAACAAATACCCAGAATCCCTTGCAGCACTAACTCTTCCGGGATGCTACAATATACACCCCCCGCTACCCCCTACCTATGTCCCAAATTCCAAGCTGCTGTTTTGAGGCATGTTAAAAAAAAATAATTCACTTTGTGACTTCAATAATAAATATGGCAGTGCCATGTTGGCCTTTTTTTTCCATAACTTGAGTTGATTTATTTTGGAAAACCTTGTTACATTGTTTAATGCATCCAGCGGGGCATCACAACAAAATTAGGCATAATAATGTGTTAATTCCACGACTGTATATATCGGCATCGGTTGATATCGGTATCGATAATTAAGAGTTGGACAATATCGGAATATCGGCAAAAAAGCCCTTATCGGACATCTCTAAATACCGACATTAAAGCAAGAAACAACACAAGAAAATTGCATTAGCTTGCTTGTTACTGCTTGCTCTTACTCTGTGTGTAATTTGTACAACCTCATCCTCCAGTGATAATAATACATGCAAAAAAAAATTATTTGCCTAAATAGAGGATGATTTGCGACACAGTTAGCTGCCAGCCGCCTCTGCGGAAGCTAATTATTCTGGTCGGTGGACTAAGCATCAAAAAGGAGTAGTCGACTTTAAAAAATTTGGACAATTCCGGAAGAATGGGAATGTGAAAACCCGGTTTTTAATGCCCGTTTCTCCCTGCTCGAACCGACTTGCTAACAACATATGACTTGATCCATTTTTTTACCTCCCCGTGCTTACCACTAACTCGTATCACTTTACTCCTCTTAGGATTTGTCTCTGGTTTTTCTTCAAAAAGAAGAAAAACGTCTGCTACCCAATATTTGATACTGTTATTTTAAAGACGCGTGGTTATTATCTAATCCAGTGTTTTTCAACCACTGTGCCGTGAGATATTGTCTGGTGTGCCGTGGGAGATTATCTAATTTCACCTAATTGGGTTAAAAATATTTTTAGCAAACCAGTAATTATAATCCACAAATAATGTGCCGTGTCTTTGCTGTCTAGAGCTCGGCAGAGTAACCGTGTAATACACTTCCATATCAGTAGGTGGCAGCAGGTAGCTAATTGCTTTGTAACATGGTTTGTCGTGATCACAATATGCAGACGACAGCGGGAGGCATACTTGCCAACCCTCCCGGATTTTCCGGGAGACTCCCGAAATTCAGCACCTCTCCCGAAAACCTCCCGGAAGAAATTTTCTCCCGAAAATCTCCCGGAATTCAGCCGGAGCTGGAGGCCACGCCCCCTCCAGCTCCATGCGGACCTGAGTCCAGTGTGCGCACACAAGGAGACGAAGCAGAAGAACGAGACCATAGTCTAAGAGCGCAGGGGAGACACTTCTCCAGGGCCGATGTATGCTCGGGGGCAACACCTTTCACCTTACCCGGCAGTGGGTCTCCACAGCGGACGACTTTAGGGTGAATGATGAGTCCAGCGATTAGTTGCAAATCTTGCTTTATTGATTGCTTGCACACAGCCAATCCAACACAGAACCAACTAGTCCCTCCCCGCACTCACGCTACGCTCTCTCTCTTCTCTCGCCCACACACTCATTACTGTGTATTTGATAGGTGCCATTGCCCCGGAATTGTACTGCATTGTATTTTCAAGTACAACAATGAGTAGATGAGTGTTATGTGTGTGTATATGTGTAAATAAATGAACACTGAAATTCAAGTATTTCTTTTATTTATATATATAATAAAATAAATAAATATATATATATATAGCTAGAATTCACTGAAAGTCAAGTATTTCATACATATATATATATATATATACATATATGAATGAAATACTCCAGTTGGTGAATTCTAGCTGTAAATATACTCCTACCCTCTTAACCACGCCCCCAACCACGATCCCCACCCCACCCCCGACCACGCCCCCCACCCCACCCCCGACCACACCCCCCACCTCCCCAAATCGGAGGTCTCAAGGTTGGCAAGTATGGCGGGAGGCAGCGTGCAGGTAAAAAGGTGTCTAATGCTTAAACCAAAAATAAACAAAAGGTGAGTGCCGCTAAGAAAAGGCAGTGAAGCTTAGGGAAGGCTATGCAAAACAAAACTAAAACTGAACTGGCTGTAGAGTAAACAAAAACAGAATGCTGGACGACAGCAAAGACTTACAGCGTGTGGAGCAGCAGCGTCCACAAAGTACATCTGTACATGACATGACAACAACAAAATAGAGAACACTACACACAGGAAAACTCCAAATAAGTCACGGCGTGATGTGACATGTAGTGACAGTACACCTACTTTGAGACAAGAGCTATAGTGATGCATGCTTGGTTATGGTTTTAATTCATATCCAACAATTGCGTGAACGACTTTTTACTGTCAATATCGGCTGCTGAGTTTAATTTTGTCATGTTTTCTAATAGTGGTGTGCCTCGGGATTTTTCCAATGAATAAAATGTGCCTTTGCTCAAAAAAGGTTGAAAAACACTGATCTAATCTAATGTATGTCCACATCAGTGCTAACGGAGCGGGAGTCTGCGATGAAACTATGAACAAAAAAAAACAAAATATTTGCCTGTGCTTTCATTGACCTGCAACAATGAAAAGCTATGATGTGTGTGCTAATATTACTACTGTATGTCAATTTATCATAGAGCATTAAAGGGGGAAGTACTTCCACTTTCAAGGTCTGGCCAAGCTTCAAAACTCTAGATCCTTCTTCTAGCAGCAGAAGCCAAACGTCTGTTTGTATTTGAACCTTACGTGATGGATTCCCGTTTGCCTGGAGTAAGCAGCACATGCTCAGTTTGTCACCTCACACATGCACGTCACACATTTTGCTACTGAAAGCTTGCAGCAGCATGGAATAAAAGATCATCTCCCTAATGTTCCTATGCCAGGAGTTATCGCACCTAATTCTGTGGTGGAAGTCAACATCCCTGTGATCAGGAAGTCACATGACTTCACATGTGCACGACGGCGGCGGTGTGCGAGGTCGTCTTTGTTGTGGTGACAAGTTTGTGGTCGGCAAGGTCAAGAGCTTTTTCTCTCTCATTAGACAACACGCCTAACCCTCGCTGCAAAAAGTCAGTGTTCAAAAACAAGAAAAAAAATAATAATACAAAAATTAGAGGTATTTTACTTGAATTAAGCAAAATTATCTGCCAATAGAACAAGAAAATTCGGCTTGTCAAGACTTTCCAAAACAAGTAAAATTAGCTAACCTCAATGAACCCAAAAATACCTTAAAATAAGTATATTCTCACTAATAACAAGTGCACTTTTCTTGGTTGAAAAAAAAAAAGAGACCTTTTTGCTCAATATCATTGGCGTTGTTAGGCATATTTTAGGGGGGCTCAAGCCCCCCTAAAATATTCTTAAGCCCCCTAAATAATTTGGTGTTTTTTTTACAAATACATAGACATAAATAATCATATAACCTGTTATTATTCACTCAGTTTCCCGTCACTTCGTAGCGTAAGGTAGAGAGCCCCTTTAGTGCGTCGGTATCCAATCCATTCCACTTGTTCATATAGAAAATGCCCACATCACTCAAATTCCAGTCCGCGTTTTCTCTGCGACCTTGCTTGCGGTCCTGCAGGTGTACGAAGCACATTATCTTCCTTTACAATGAGTGAAGCTGCACAAAACCTTGTGTGTGCAATTGTAAATAATTAATTTTTTAAGTTTTGTGTTTCTTGTGGAATCTATATAAAGTAATATACATTAGCCTATTGTTAAAATAATGAAAAAAAAAAATCATTAAATATATTTGTTTTATTGTATTGTTACATTAATAGCTGTTGTATTATTCCAGGATGGCTTGTTAAACATTTCATAGGATTTTCAGAGGGAGGAAAAACCAAGACATTTAATATAAAATGTTGTCATGACTTGGTCCTGGATGTTTGCTTTTCCGGAATGCAACGGAAAGTTGGCTCGGGCGAGACGGGAATGTAAATACATGATTTATTTAATATATTAAAATAAAGTACAAACGAAAAGCGCGCACAGTGGCGGAGAACAAACTATGAAACCAAAAGACTATAGCATTAATAAACAAAACTTACTTGGCATGGACTAAAAAGAGCAGCATGAACGATGGACATGAAATCAAGTGTCAGAAATGTGCAGAGCATAATTGTGGGATGTCACCAGAAAGATAAACTGAAAACAATGAACTTAAATACTACAGACATGATTAACGAAAACAGGTGCGTGACTCAAAACGTGAAACAGGTGCGTGACGTGACAGGTGAAAACTAATGGTTGCTATGGTGACAAAACAAAAGTGCACAAAAAGTCCAAAAACAAAACCGTACATGACCAAAACAAAAACATGATCACACAGACATGACAAATGTAAAATGAATAAATACATAAAAAGAAAAAAAATGGTTAAAAGCCATCGTCTTGGGGAGCATTTCATTTCGTCCCGTGCATTTTTTTTAGATAATAATAATAACAATGAATAATTTCTAAGTCTTTCTTTGCCGTTTGTGAAGTTTTGTGCTTGCGCGTAACGTTCGCTCGCATCCTGTGCATCTCCTGGGGGCTAAGCCCCCCCCTGTCCTTAAGAGCTAGTGACGCCCCTGCTCAATATGTTGAAAAATATTCTTAAAATAAGCAAATGCTAGTGCCATTATCTTGACATAATGATATGCGCTCGGCATTACATTTCTTGAAACCAGCAAATTTATACCAAAACTAATTTATTGTTCTTAACCCTTGTGTGGTGTTCGGGTCTGTGGGACCCGTTTTAATATTTTATTAATAGAAAAATGATACAATTTATTAATTTTTCAAACTGAAACTCACTGACTTTGGCTCATTTTCTGTGAAAAACATATATCAGAATACATATTTAATGACCACACACCATACACCCCCCCTACACATTTATATTACATCCGGGTCCATTGGACCCGGGGATAATAGAAGTGTGGAAATTGATGTTCTGTGTAACACACACACACACACACACACACACACACACACACACACACACACACACACACACACACACACACACACACACACACACACACACACAGCAGGCCTAAACAGGAGGAGGACAGAGTGTAGGTACACAGAACATCAGAGGGTCAAATGTGCGAGAAAATGAGAGCATACAGTGTTGACAAACAAAGTTGCAACCTTGTGTGGGAACCGCAGGTGCAGAAACACAAAAGAAGAATTCCTGTGGGATGCAAGAAACTGGCAGAGAAATTTTCCCTGCAACATTACTCAGCCAGCGTTTGTGGGTCTGATGGACCCGTTGCATTTTGTGGCTTTTAATGCCTCACAATCAAACACTTTTATGTTAAAATACTGAACAGACGTTTATTGGGATATGGTAAACATCTGTTCAGTATTTTATTGTGAGGCATTAAAAGCCACAAAATGCAACGGGTCCATCAGACCCACAAACGCTGGCTGAGTAACAACAATATGAACATTACACAAGGGTTAATGGAAAGGCAACCGCTTGTTACTCTCGGGGTCTACTAGCCGCTCAGGCAAATCATATTGTCTAAAAATGCATTTTTCCATCGATAACATGACATCATCGCGCCAAGTGCGTGCTCTTTCAGTCGATTAGTGCGCATATATACAGTCCGGCCCCCGGCCAAAATTGTTTTAATTGTAATTTTGAGGAATTTATCTGAATGTGCATGAACTATTTCTGTTCAAAATTGTTAGAAATGTTAAATGTTTAAATATTAACTGTCAGTTTACTGTACTGTGCCAACTGTACTACTATATGAGTACGTATTTTCTATTGTTTCATTGAAAATGAAACAGCAAAATCCATTTGGCTGTCATCTGTTTTAATTATGAGACACAATTGTGTCAAAGTCATGATTTTTTTTTTCATGCTTGAAGTAAGAAATTATTACTTTGAAAAAGTAGTTTTATACTTGTGAGTGTTGATGACACAGCTTTGCAACAGTTGATATTCTAGTTTCAAGCATGTTTTACTCAATATAGGTCATCAAATCTCAGCAACAAGCTGTAATATCTTACTGAGATCATTTAGGACCAAAACACCTAAAACAAGTAAAACACTCTAACATAAAATTGGCTTAGTGAGAAGAATTATCTTATCAGGCCGAAGATAAGCAAATATCACCCTTATTTGAGATATTTAATCTTACTTAGATTTCAGTTTTTGCAGTGCCCTCGCTGCTCGGAAAGAAGGAATGGCGCGCTAATCTCGAGTCTTCACCCCCCCCGCCCCCACGCCCTCCTCTTTTCTAGGTAGCGGGATCCGGAATTGCTGCTGGTTAAAACCAGTTTAACCTTTGACCCCCTTGTGCAAACCACTACTTCCACAGAGGAAAAGTGACATGTACACAGCAACCGGCTCTTCATGAACCGGTCGTACCGTTTGTATCCCGCGTGGGAATTTGTGACGCCAGTTCACGCAAATTCAGCCAATCTCAGCGAATTATGCACAGCCTTGCAACTTTTTATAAATCCCGCCCGTTTCAGCCAATTGAATTTGTCAACACGTCAACTGTCTACTGTATTTTCCCAAACTATAGAGTAGGGATGTCCAATAATATCGGACTGCCGATATTATCGGCCGATAAATGCTTTAAAATGTAATATCAGAAATGATCGGTATCGATTTCAAAATTATCAGTATCGGTTTCAAAAAGTAAAATGTATGACTTTTTAAAACGCCATTACGTACACAGACGTAGGGAGAAGTACAGAGCGCCAATAAACCTTAAAGGCACTGCCTTTGCGTGCCGGCCCAGTCACATAATATCTACAGCTTTTCACACACACAAGTGAATGCAACGCATACTTGGTCAACAGCCATACAGGTCACACTAAGGGTGGCCGTATAAACAACTTTAACACGGTTACAAATATGCGCCACACTGTGAACCCACACCAAACAAGAATGACAAACGCATTTCGGTTTCCGTAACACAACATAAACACAACAGGACAAATACCCAGAACCCCTTGCAGCACTAACTCTTCCTGGACGCTACCAACCCATGTCCCAAATTCCAAGCTGCTGTTTTGAGGCATGTTAAAAAAAATAATGCACTTTGTGACTTCAATAATAAATATGGCAGTGCCATGTTGGCATTTTTTTTTTCCATAACTTGAGTTGATTTATTTTGGAAAACCTTGTTACATTGTTTAATGCATCCAGCGGGGCATCACAACAAAATTAGGCATAATAATGTGTTAATTCCACGACTGTATATATCGGTATCGGTTGATATCGGAATCGGTAATTAAGAGTTGGACAATATCGGACATCGGCAAAAAAGCCATTATCGGACATCTCTAATTTTAAGTGTGCCTTATAGTCAGAAAAATACGGTACTTTAATTATTATATATGGTACCTTAATTATTATATTTAGTATTATATTTAGTACCTTAATAATATTAGGCTATGAGTGCTTATGTTTTGGTTTTTTTATTTTGAATACATTTGCAAAATAAAAATAACAACACATTGTCATTATGTCGTATTGTCCGTAGAGTTTTTAGGACAAACATGAATTGGTTCCATTGCGGAATAAGGCTGTAACATAACATGTGGACAAAGTGATGTACATATCTAAGGCTTGTGGTCTGGTGCAGCTCAAAAGTGAAAAAATAAATAAAACAATTAATCTCAAATTTAGTGGGCGAGGCTTATTGTCAGAGTAATTGTATGTAAATTATCACAAAACTTTCTGTTCCCGGCAAGCAGACAAAAGCTGTCTTTGATCTTACCAAGCAAAAGGCTTGTAAAACTCCACTGTATACGAAGGGAAGAGACATGAAGGCGTCGGTTTCTCTGATCTATTGTAATCCACAGTAAGATCTTGTCTTGACCTGAGATCTACAAAGCAGAGAGGAAGCAGGACCTGACGCAAGCTCCAGGCATCTTTGAACTGTTTTGTGACCGAGGGCAACGGCTGTTTATGACCCCCCCTCCCTTTAGAAACAGCTGATGTTATGTAATCAGGGAAAGTCCAAATAAAAGAGGAGTCAGAGCGTGGTGGAAGACTGTTCAAGAGTACAGCCCAGACGTTTCTCCTCATTGAGCTAAATTGAATCCTGTCTCTGTTCAATTCCTTGCTTCTTGTCTGTTTAATAGATGTCATCGGTGTTTGAACCTGACACTTATAGTCCGTAAAATACGGTTATATCTATGAACACACACAAAAGTATGAAAAATTGGTATTGAGTACCGGTATTGATTCCCAGGCACTGGGATGTGGTGAATGGTGCCCATCCCTAAACAGTAGTTGTTGGTCTTGTTAGCGCCGATCAGCGTGACTTGGTGTGTCTTCCGTACACACGAGTGGAAGGCAGAACACAGGCGGTGCCAGGGGGAGCTCTGTGCTGATGCATCATCCCTTCTTAGATGGCCATCATTTACCAGCGACAGCCCAGATGTGATAAGAGATGTGGCGGAGAAAATCAGATGCCCAGAGGTCACTTGCAAGGTCCTGGGGAGGAGTTCATTATGGAAGACTTTATCGATGTCCTTCAGTTATATCGCGCGTGTGCGTGTGTGTGTGTGTTTGTGTGTGTGTGTGTGTGTGTGTGTTGTGACCGCACAGGAATAGAGATGAAGACTGTGATGGGTAGAGAGTGAAGTGCCTGACTGTTGTTGGCTCAGAAACATCTTGTGTGTGTTTTCTTGTTTTGTTGTTCTTTTTATAGCCATGGTGCGTCGAGCAAACAGCCACAATGTTATTGTGTGTTTGTGTGTGGTGTTGTTCATACCAATATTTTGGTAGCGGTACCAACATTATTTTGATACTTTTCGGTGCTTTTCAAAAAAAAAAAAATTGCATTATTGGCTTTTGTGGGGGGGCGTGGGCTGCGGACCTGCAGCGAAGCGGGGTGTGCCAGGACCGGCTTCGAGATTTGCGACAGGTGCGTGGATGGCACACTTCTACTTATCTTATCTTATCTTATCTAATCACTGGTCGCTCTGTTAAAAAGCAGCAGCCGGGAAGGAGAGGGGTCGGTTGGGTTGGAGCACGAGCGAGAACTGGCAAGAACTATGGCTGAAAAGCATAACAACAGACATTTAATGAAAAATAGATCCTTGTTCAAAACCATGAACAAAGCTGTCATGTCCGTAATTGGTGGTCTGAAGAACCCGGAGGGGCAAGTCTTTCACAGCTTTATTTTAACAAAAAATCTTAAGGTACATTAAACATATGTTTATTATTGCAATTTAGTCCTTAAATAAAATAGTGAACATACAAGACAACTTGTCTTTTAGTAGTAAGTAAACAAACTGTCCTAATTAGTCTGCTGACATATGCAGTAGCATATTGTGTCATTTATCATTCTATTATTTTGTCAACATTATTAAGGACAAGTGGTAGAAAATTAATTATTAATCTACTTGTTCATTTAGACTTTTTTATTGTCATTCAAATCTGAACTTTACAGTACAGATAAGAACAGAATTTTGTTGCATTAGCTCATGGTAGTGCAGGGTAAAAGAGCAATGAGGTGCAGATGTAAATAAATAGGTTGCTGTACAGATAAATAAATTGCACTTTTGCATATGCATCCACGTTTATGGATGTATGTTATATTGTCTTTACATTCCAGCGAGTTAATCCATTTTTGGGGGGGGATTTACTGTTAATATCTGCTTTTTTTTCTCTTTTAACATGTTCTATCCACACTTCTGTTAAAATGTAATAATCACTTATTCTTCTGTTGTTTGGATACTTTACATTCATTTTGGATGATAGCACAAATTTGGGTATCAATCCGATACCAAGTAGTTACAGGATCATACATTGGTCATATTCAAAGTCCTCATGTGTCCAGGGACGTATTTCCTGAGTTTATAAACGTAATATGGATTTTTTTTTAAATGAAAGAAGATGTGATGCCAAAAAATATCGACGTAATCATAGTAGTATCGACTAGATACGTACCTGTACTTGGTATCATTACAATAGATCCACCAATGGAGTTTGTTTACATTTTGACGCCGGTGAGCTACGGTGTTTAGCGAAGCATGTTTAGCTATTCCTCGTCCTGCACGGATGATACTTGTAAGAAACTTACTTTATTTGTCGCCATGGAGACCAGGATTAGTGATTCAGAAGTAGCTAAAATACTGCGGATGGACGTTAGCCGCTAGCTAGCTAGCCATGTCTTAAAGCACCTGAGGGCGTTTCAGTGTTATAACTTCACCTTTATCGTTACTTTTTAAGCCAAAATACGTCCGTTCTTCCTTTTCTGTCTACACACTGAGTCTGCTTGTAAGTACTCTGTGATTGTGCGCTGCCGAACATGCTCGTCTGCTCGTAAAACCAACAATGACTGGACGTGACGATGGTGCGGGACAGGTACTTTTCAGAGGCGGTATAGTACTGAAAGTGATTCATTAGTATTGCGGTACTATGCTATTACCGGTATACCGTACAACTCTAGTGTAAGCTGTGTTTTGTTCCGAGGAAAAGAAGTGGAGGGCAGTCTAATTCCCGCGCCGTCTCCTGGCCTTGATTCCCCTCACTCACGAGTGTGACTGCAATTTGCGCGCTGTCTTCAGGTTCGAATTTACGACCCCGTGGAACAAAAGAGAAGATTGAAGGCAGAGTCCATAGGCGCCCCCGTGGAGACCCGCTCTTTTCCGCGTCGCTTAATTGATGCCAGATCTTCTCCGGGGGCCGACGCTAAATGCAGGAGGCGCATTACTGCCGGGGAACCCGCTGCCGACTGCGCTCATGGTGCATTTATTTAACCATTGGCATGATAATCCTATTGCCCATCTTTTCCTGCTAAACACTGAGGTTGCACACTGAGGGCCAGCTGCATGGAGGCAATCACTGTGTGTGTGTGTGTGTGTGTGTGTGTGTGTGTGTGTTCTTGTATTTCTACCCTTCTTGAGACAACAGGGAAAAGTAGCTTCCATATGAGGAGCGGTGAACAAGTTAGGACATAAATCATGGTCCCAATAGGGAAAACCATTGCATCTAATAGAAAATGTCTCATTTGCACCCCTGGTGGTGAAATATATCCAAATTAGGGTGGTCCCAAAAAGGAGGGATTTTTCAAATTGACTGTCAGTTTTAAAAGTGCTCTCCCTCTGGTCAACATATGAAATAACAAGTGTGTGTAAGATATTGAAATAAGACCCCTTTGGCCAAAATGAATTAAAAAAAAAAAATATTATATATGTATATAGAGACATACTGTAATAACTTAAAGTAAATAATGAAGATTAAAAACCAATGACAAACAATTCAACAACAACAAAACAAACTAAAAGCAGTCTTTTTCTCACAATGTGTCGACTTTTTTCTTATAAAATTGGGAACAATTTCTCATATTCTTTCTGTTTCTGTAATATTGCAATATTTTTTTGTAAAAGTATAACTTTTTTATGTAAAATTATTACTTTTTACTGCAAAATGGTGAAATTTGTCATATAAAATTCCGACTTTTTATCACAACATTGACAATTTTTTTGTTGTTCTTGTAAAATAGTGAAATGTTTTGAGTAAAATTATGACATTTGTCCTAATTTTGCTGAGTAAAATTCAGATTATTATCATAATATTGGCAACATTTTAAAGTTTTCTTATAATATTGTGACTTTTGTCGAGCAAAATTACGACTCTTTACACAAAATTGCAGAATTTTTGAGCTTTTCTTGTAAAATTGTGACTGTTATTGAGTAAAATTCCAACTTTTATCATAATATTGCAAAAATGTTCCGTTTTTCTTGCAAAATATTGACTTGCGTTGAGTAAAATTACAACTTTTATTATAATATTGCAAAAATGTTCAGTTTTTTCTTGTAAAATTGTGACCTTTGTCTTGTGAAATTCCAACTCATTTTTCACAACAAGCGTTTTTTGTATTTGCATAGTATGTATATATTATTAATGTTGTAAATACACATCTTTATATATCTAGAAAGGCTGGTCCTAAAGAGGGAGGCATTTTTCACAGGTCTCAAGAAGGTGAGAAATACAAGTGTGTGTGTGTGTGTTCTTGTATTTATGTCTTTCTTGAGACATCAACAAGGAAAAGTAGCTTCCATATGAGGAGGTGTGAACAAGTGATGACATAAATCATGGTCCCAATACAGAAAACCATTGCATCTAATAGAGAATGTCTCATTTGCACCCCTAGTGGTGAAATATATCAACATTAGGGTGGTCCCAAAAAAAGAGTGATTTTTTTCCAATTGACTGTGTGTCGGTTTTAAAAGTGCTCCCCCTCTGGTCAACATATGAAATAACAAGTGTGTGTAAGAAATTGAAATGTGCCCCCTTTGGCCAAAATTAATTAAAATAAATAAATAAATAAATATATATATATGTATATAGAGACATACTGTAATAACTTGAAGTAAATATTGAAGATTACAAACCAATTACAAACACTAAATTTAAAAAACAACCAACAAACTAAAAGCTTACCTTTTTTATATTTACATAGTTTATATATATTACTAATGTTGTAAATACAAATCTTTATATATCTAGAAAGGGTGGTCCTAAAGAGGTAGGCATTTTCGGAGGTCTCAAGAAGGTAAGAAATACTAAAACGTGTGTGTGTGTGTTCTTGTATTTCTACCTTTCTTGAGACATCAACAATGAAAAATAGCTTCCATATGAGGAGGTGTGAACAAGTTAGGACATAAATCATGGTCCCAATAGGGAAAAGCATTGCATCTAATAGAGAATGTCTCATTTGCACCCCTGGTGGTGAAATATATCAAAAATAGGGTGGTCCCAAAAAGGAGGGATTTTTAAAATTGACTGTGTTGGTTTTAAAAGTGCACCCCCTCTGGTTAACATATGTAATAACAAGTGTGTGTAAGAAATTGAAATGTAACCCATTTGGCAAAAATTAAGTAAAAAATATAAAATAAATATGTATATAGAGACATACTGTAATAACTTGAAGTAAATATTGAAGATTACAAACCAATAACAAACACTACATTTAAAAAACAACCACCAAACTAAAAGCTTACCTTTTTTATATTTACATTACATTTAATAGAGAATGTCTCATTTGCACCCCTGGTGCTGAAATCTATCAACATTTGGGTGGTCCCAAAAAGGAGGGATTTTTCCAATTGACTGTGTCGGTTTTAAAAGTGCTCCCCCTCTGGTCAACATATGAAATAACAAGTGTGTGTAAAAATTTGAGGCGCTCCCCCTCTGGTCAACATATGTAATAACAAGTGTGTGTAAGAAATTGAAATGTGCCCCCTTTGGCCAAAATTAATTAAAAAAAAAAAATATATATATATATATATGTCTATAGAGACTTACTGTAATAACTTGAAGTAAATAATGAAGATTAAACACCAATTACAAACACAAAATAAAAAAATAAAAAACTGAAAAAAACTAAAAGCTTACCTTTTTTTATATTTGCATAGTTTGTATATATTATAAATCTTTATATGTGGGCTTTGTACCGAGGATGTCGTTGTGGCTTGTGCAGCCCTTTGAGACACTTGTGATTTAGGGCTATATAAATAAACATTGATTGATTGATATATCTAGAAAGGGTGGTCCTAAAGAGGTGGGCATTTTTTGGAGGTCTCAAGAAGGTAAGAAATACAATAATGTGTGTATCTCTACCCTTCTTGAGACATCAACAAGAAAAAGTAGCTTCCATATGAGGATCGGTGAACAAGTTAGGACATAAATCATGGTCCCAATACAGAAAACCATTGCATCTAATAGAGAATGTCTCCTTTGCACCTCTGGTTGTGAAATATATCAACATTAGGGTGGTCCCAAAAAAGAGACATTTTTCCAATTGACTGTGTGTCGGTTTTAAAAGTGCTCCCCCTCTGGTCAACATATGAAACAACAAGTGTGTGTAAGAAATTGAAATGTGCCCCCTTTGGCCAAAATTAATTAAAAAATGTTTAAAAAATATATGTATATAGAGATATACTTTAATAACTCGAAGTAAATAATGAAGATTAAATACAAATTACAAACACTAAATTAAAAATGAAAAAAAACAACTAAAAGCTTACCTTTTTTATATTTGCATAGTTTGTATATATTATTAATGTTGTAAATACAAATCTTTATATATCTAAAAAGGGTGGTCCTTAAGAGGTAAGCATTTTTCAGAGGTCTCAAGAAGGTAAGAAATCCAAGAATGTGTGTGTGTGTGTATGTGTGTGTGTGTGTGTGTGTGTGTGTGTGTGTGTGTGTGTGTGTGTGTTAGGGCTTTCTCACAAGTGTCAGTGCCTCGCTGTGGCGTGAGTAAGTAGGGTGTTGACCCCATCTATCCCTGGAGACCATATGGATGCAATCACGCTCAGTGAGCAAAAAGGAGAGAGAAAAAAAAAAAACAAGAGCCAGAGTAAAGGAAGAGAAATAAGCAAAAAAACAAAAAGAGGGGGGAAAAAGCAATAAATTGGCCTCTGGAGTGTATACTTGGAAGACAGAAAATCTTCCTAATTCCTTGTTCTTCCGTCCCTTTGTGGCTGTGCCAGTAGCTGGGTTTGGTTCAGGCGAGCCGTGATGGTTTCTTCGCCCACTCTGCCTAAGAGGGCGAGGGTTGATTGTGGTGACTTTGATGGCAAAGTCTTAAAGGGGTGGTCGCCACGTGATTACCTCCCACACCGAGCAATTATGAAATAAAACTTCAGGATTATTCAGCGGGACCTCCAGAGTCAAAGCCCCGCCCGCTTTGATTGAGGACAAATATGCTTCTAAAATGAACCGCCGTCTCACATGACGTCAGCAAAAGTAGACATTAGTATCGTTAATCGTTTGCTCATTTTCTGGTGTTCCTCATTTATTTAGGCTCGTAAACATTTGAGCTATTTTATGCATTTGAGTTCTAAAGCCAGGATTGTTAACGACAAACTGGTGCGACCGGATATTTGTTTCCAGTTGATCTGCCGTTTCTTTTCTTTTCTCCTCTGCCACCCTCTCCCTTGTGGAGGGGGGGGGGGGGGCACAGGTCCGGTGGCCATGGATGAAGTGCTGGCTGTACAGAGTCGGGACCCAGGGTGGACCGCTCGCCTGTGCATCGGTTGGGAACATCTCTGCACTGCTGACCCGTCTCCGCTCAGGATGGTCTCCTGCTGGCCCCACTATGGACTGGACTCTCACTATTATGTTAGATCCACTATGGACTGGACTCTCACTATTATTTTAGATCCACTATGGACTGGACTCTCACTATTATGTTAGATCCACTATGGACTGGATTCTCACTATTATGTTAGATCCACTATGGACTGGACTCTCAATATTATGTTAGATCCACTATGGACTGGACTCTCAATATTATGTTAGATCCACTATGGACTGGACTCTCAATAATATGTTAGATCCACTATGGACTGGACTCTCACTATTATGTTAGATCCACTATGGACTGGACGCTCACTATTATGTTAGATCCACTATGGACTGGATTCTCACTATTATGTTAGATCCACTATGGTACTGGATTCTCACTATTATGTTAGATCCACTATGGACTGAACTCTCACACTATTATGTTAGATCCACTATGGACTGAACTCTCACACTATTATGTTAGATCCACTATGGACTGAACTCTCACACTATTATGTTAGATCCACTATGGACTGGACTCTCACTATTATGCTAGATCCACTATGGACTGGACGCTCACTATTATGTTAGATCCACTATGGACTGGACTCGCACTATTATGTTAGATCCACTATGGACTGGACTCTCAATAATATGTTAGATCCACTATGGACTGGACTCTCACTATTATGTTAGATCCACTATGGACTGGACTCTCACTATTATTTTAGATCCACTATGGACTGGACTCTCACTATTATGTTAGATCCACTATGGACTGGACTCTCACTATTATGTTAGATCCACTATGGACTGGAATATCACTATTATGTTAGATCCACTATGGACTGGACTCTCACTATTATGTTAGATCCACTATGGACTGGACTCTCACTATTATGTTGGATCCACTATGGACTGGACGCTCACTATTATGTTAGATCCACTATGGACTGGACTCGCACTATTATGTTAGATCCACTATGGACTGGACTCTCAATAATATGTTAGATCCACTATGGACTGGACTCTCACTATTATGTTAGATCCACTATGGACTGGACTCTCACTATTATTTTAGATCCACTATGGACTGGACTCTCACTATTATGTTAGATCCACTATGGACTGGACTCTCACTATTATGTTAATTCCACTATGGGCTGGACTCTCACTATTATGTTAGATCCACTATGGACTTGACGCTCACTATTATGTTA
Organism: Nerophis lumbriciformis; assembly: GCF_033978685.3. Lineage (NCBI taxonomy): Eukaryota > Metazoa > Chordata > Actinopteri > Syngnathiformes > Syngnathidae > Nerophis > Nerophis lumbriciformis. The sequence continues at coordinate 11,940,589 of NC_084561.2, forward strand.
GATCCACTATGGACTGGACTCTCACACTATTATGTTGGATCCACTATGGACTGGACTCTCACTATTATGTTAATTCCACTATGGGCTGGACGCTCACTATTATGTTGGATCCACTATGGACTGGACTCTCACTATTATTTTAGATCCACTATGGACTGGACTCTCACTATTATGTTAGATCCACTATGGACTGGATTCTCACTATTATGTTAGATCCACTATGGACTGGACTCTCAATATTATGTTAGATCCACTATGGACTGGACTCTCAATATTATATTAGATCCACTATGGACTGGACTCTCAATAATATGTTAGATCCACTATGGACTGGACTCTCACTATTATGTTAGATCCACTATGGACTGGACGCTCACTATTATGTTAGATCCACTATGGACTGGATTCTCACTATTATGTTAGATCCACTATGGTACTGGATTCTCACTATTATGTTAGATCCACTATGGACTGAACTCTCACACTATTATGTTAGATCCACTATGGACTGAACTCTCACACTATTATGTTAGATCCACTATGGACTGGACTCTCACTATTATGTTAGATCCACTATGGACTGGACTCTCACTATTATGTTAGATCCACTATGGACTGGACTCTCACTATTATGTTAGATCCACTATGGACTGGACTCTCACTATTATGTTAGATCCACTATGGACTGGACTTTCAATATTATGTTAGATCCACTATGGACTGGACGCTCACTATTATGTTAGATCCACTATGGACTGGATTCTCACTATTATGTTAGATCCACTATGGACTGGATTCTCAATATTATGTTAGATCCACTATGGACTGGACTCTCAATATTATGTTAGATCCACTATGGACTGGACTCTCACTATTATGTTAGATCCACTATGGACTGGACTCTCACTATTATGTTAGATCCACTATGGACTGGACTCCCACTATTATGTTAGATCCACTATGGACTGGACTCTCACTATTATGTTAATTCCACTATGGACTGGACGCTCACTATTATGTTAGATCCACTATGGACTGGACTCTCACTATTATTTTAGATCCACTATGGACTGGACTCTCACTATTATTTTAGATCCACTATGGACTGGACTCTCACACTATTATGTTGGATCCACTATGGACTGGACTCTCACTATTATGTTAATTCCACTATGGACTGGACGCTCACTATTATGTTAGATCCACTATGGACTGGACTCTCACTATTATTTTAGATCCACTATGGACTGGACTCTCACTATTATGTTAGATCCACTATGGACTGGATTCTCACTATTATGTTAGATCCACTATGGTACTGGATTCTCACTATTATGTTTGATCCACTATGGACTGGACTCTCAATATTATGTTAGATCCACTATGGACTGGACTCTCACTGTTATGTTAGATCCACTATGGACTGGACTCTCACTATTATGTTAGATCCACTATGGACTGGACTCTCACTCTTATGTTAGATCCACAATGGACTGGACTCTCACTATTATGTTAGATCCACTATGGACTGGACGCTCACTATTATGTTAGATCCACTATGGACTGGACTCTCAATAATATGTTAGATCCACTATGGACTGAACTCTCACTATTATGTTAGATCCGCTATGAACTGGACTCTCAATATTATGTTAGATCCCCTATGGACTGGACTCTCAATAATATGTTAGATCCACTATGGACTGGACTCTCACTATTATGTTAGATCCACTATGGTACTGGATTCTCACTATTATGTTAGATCCACTATGGACTGGACTCGCACTATTATGTTAGATCCACTATGGACTGGACTCTCACTATTATGTTGGATCCACTATGGACTGGACTCTCACTATTATGTTAATTCCACTATGGGCTGGACTCTCACTATTATGCTAGATCCACTATGGACTTGACGCTCACTATTATGTTAGATCCACTATGGACTGGACTCTCACTATTATGTTAGATCCACTATGGACTGGACGCTCACTATTATGTTAGATTCACTATGGACGGGACTCTCACTAGTATGTTAGATCCACTATGGACTGGACTCTCACACTATTATGTTAGATCCACTATGGACTTCATTCTCACTATTATATTAGATCCACTATGGACTGGACTCTCACTATTATGTTACATCTACTATGGACTGGACTTTCACAATATTATGTCAGACCCACTCGACGTCCATTGCATCCGGTCTCCCCTAGAGGTCCTCTCCAAGGTTTCTCATAGTCATTCACATCGACGTCCCACTGGGTTGTGAGTTTTTCCTTGCCCTTATGTGGGCTCTGAACCGCGGATGTCGTTGTGGCTTGTGCAGCCCTTTGAGACACCTGTGATTTAGGGCTATATAAGTAAACATTGATTGATATTAGTGTTGTCCCGATACCAATATTTTGGTACTTTTCGGTACTTTTCTAAATAAAGGGGAGCACACAAAAAAATGTCATTATTGGCTTTATTTTAACAAAAAATAGTCAATATTTCAGAATACATTACAGTGTAATATTTGTGTGAATCCAAATTATTCCGCGCCACATCATATCTTACGACTGCTGCCATTGATCGTTTCCTTTGTGAACAGAACTACTCAGTGGACTAGTGGTTAGAGTGTCCGCCCTGAGATCGGTAGGTTGTGAGTTCAAACCCCGGCCGAGTCATACCAAAGACTATAAAAATGGGACCCATTTCCTCCCTGCTTGGCACTCAAGGGTTGGAATTGGGGGTTAAATCACCAAAAATGATTCCCGGGCGTGGCCACCGCTGCTGCTCACTGCTCCCCTCACCTCCCAGGGGGTGAACACTGGGTTGAATCAAATGCAGAGGACACATTTCACCACACCTAGTGCGTGTGTGACAATCATTGGTACTTTAACTTTATCTTTAACTTAATAATAACGAGCCATTTCAGGTTATGGGAGATAACCTAATTTATGCAGAAGTGTAAACGCACAGAGCTTTTAGCCAATTAGGCCACGGGAAACTCAATGGCCGACATGCAAAAATAAACATAGCTAATGCAAGTCTCGGGATCTTGCACGTCGGAGTGAGTGACATTTAGTGACAGCATTATCAATCGGATAATCAATCACAACCATATGCTAATTTCTCAGCCAACACAAACCTCACAGTCAATTAAATATCTTATGTTGTTTAATCCACATTGTCAGTCCATGCTTGAGCTGATGCAACAATAAATACACTTTAGTGATGTCTCTTAAGAATTATATATTTGAGGCTTTTTTTTCCATGTCAGTCTTTGGGAGGAAAAAAAAAAAAAGAAATCAATGACGCTAATTAGTGTTCCAAAGGCAGACTTTGCTGTGCACTGATTACTGCGAGCCGAGTGCCAGGGGATTTATTTGGGTGGACTTGCCTCACACACTCCGTGTTAATTAGAGTCTGTGTTTACTGCGCATGTGTGAGAGTGCACCGTGAGCAGAGTGGCGTAACACATTTTTTTTTTTTTTTTATGTTAAGCCTCTCTAAGATTATCTGCACATCTAAAAACTCACAGCAGTTTCTCAACTTTCCAGCCTTTCTTTCTTGGCAAAAGAAACTTTACACAGGTTTTTAATGACAAAGTACAGTAATACTATGGTAAAGGTTTGCAAAGCTGATCTACTAAACGTGTGCAAAGTGGACTGCGTCTGTTAAGTGACCAAAATAAGGCGTGCAATTAGGGCAAAGCGATATATCGCATATACCGTATTTTTCGGACTATAAGTCGCAGTTTTTTTCACAGCCATAAGTCACACCAGTGACGTGCGGTGAGGTTCATGACTGGTGAGGCACTGACTTCATCACAGTCAGATTTACAAACATATGAACCCTAAAGAGTATCTTATTCACCATTTGATTGGCAGCAGTTAACGGGTTATGTTTAAAAGCTCATACCAGCATTCTTCCCTGCTTGGCACTCAGCATCAAGGGTTGGAATTGGGGGTTAAATCACCAAAAATGATTCCCGGGCGCGGCACCGCTGCTGCCCACTGCTCCCCTCACCTCCCAGGGGGTGAACAAAGGGATGGGTCAAATGCAGACGACAAATTTCATTACACCTAGTGTGTGTGTGACAATCATTGGTACTTTAACTTAACTTTAACTTTACACATACAAACTGTAGCACACAAAAAAGCACATATAATAAAAAAAACGTTATTATGGTCTTAACTTTACTTATAAAAGAAGTCCACAACTAAAGCCCTCACTTAAACTTTCCACGTGCAAGATTGAATCTATTTAAAAAAGTGTAACCGAGGGTTTATAAATGTCGCCTATACTGTATGAAACTACAAAATAACAAACACGGAGGCTCCAGTTTACACGAGGACCACTTTATTTACCTTCTTTCAAAAACTTCCGCTCTAAGCGCCTTCAAAATAAGAGCTCAAGGCATATACTGTATAACAGTGCATAACAGGAACTTAACATCACAAAGAGAAAAGCCCATGAAAATAGGTTACAAAAGTTATTTAATAAGAAGCCAAAAAGTGCAAAAACAATAATGTTCGTGTTGGAGGAGTTGTGAATTAGATACACCTGCAGTCTGCAGGTGTACCTAATGTTGTGGCCCTGCAGTCATTCACAACTCCTCCAGCACGAACATTATTGTTTTTGCACTTTTTGGCTTCTTATGAAATAACTTTTTTAAATAGATTCAATCTTGCACGTGGAAAGTTTAAGTGTGGGCTTTAGTTGATATAACAATTCTACGGCGGGGGTGCAGGAGGCGGGATTACTGGAGCCTCAGCCAGTGCGTCTTTTGCAGCCGTTTTATGATCGCTCAGCACAAGAATTACGTTACACACATACAGTTGTTGACAAAATACACTGTACATTATATACCTCAGCTAACTAAACTATGGAAATGTATAATATAGTTCATATAGCAATACAGTCTCACTGCACAGCAGGCCAGCAGTTAGCCGAGTCCGGAATCCATGTTGAGGCACTGAGTGACGTGCCTCAACTGGCTGCTGTTCACCGCACCGTCTCTTCTCAGTATTTGAACGGCAAATGTGAAAATTCAGCGATTTTGAATACAAATAATCTAAAACTGGTGAAGTTAAATGGAAAATAACTTTATAGTATAATCACTGGATACATATAACAATTTAATTAATTTTTTTTCTTTTTACATTTTTTTTCTTTCCATGATGGCCTCTAGTGACTGCACGTCACTGAGTCACACGGGGGTGTGACTTATACTCAGGAGCGACATATGTGTGGAATTATTAAAACATTACCGTAAAATATCAAATAATACTATTTATCTCATTCACGTAAGAGACTAGACGTATAAGATTTCATGGGATTTAGCGATTAGGAGTGACAGATTGTTTGGTAAACGTATAGCATGTTCTATATGTTATAGTTATTTGAAGTTACGTTAACATACCAGGCACGTTCTCAGTTGGTTATTTATGCGTCACCGGCCGAAAATGCATAATAAAGAAGGAAAAAACATATATAAGTCGCACTGGAGTATAAGTCGCATTTTTGGGGGGAAATTTATTTGATAAAAGCCAACACCAAGAATAGACATTTGAAATGCAATTTAAAATAAATAAAGAATAGTGAACAACAGGCTGAATAAGTGTACGTTATATGACACATAAATAACCAACTGAGAACGTGCCTGGTATGTTAACGTAACATATTATGGTAAGAGTCATTCAAATAACTATAACATATAGAACATGCTATACGTTTACCAAACAATCTGTCACTCCTAATCGCTAAATCCCATGAAATCTTATACGTCTAGTCTCTTACGTGAATGAGCTAAATAATATTATTTGATATTTTACTGTAATGTGTTAATAATTTCACACATAAGTCGCTCCTGAGTATAAGTCGCACCCTCGGCCGAACTACGAAAAAAACTTCTACTTTTAATCCGAAAAATACGGTATTAGACATACTGTCTATTCAGCAACATCCTTTTATAATGCTGATGCTGGATGTCAATCAATGCTGATGCTGGATGTCAATCAAAAAAAAAATGAAGAAAAAAATAAAAATAATAATAAACTCATTTCTAAACAGGTTTTTTTTGTACTTGTGGCGGCCCTAGATGTATAGTTTTATTGATCACTAACTAAAATCAGCAACTATTTAGTCTTCTCTCAGTGCATCTGTGTCATCTCAACCAAATTGGTTCAAATATCTTCATGAAGCTAGTTTTCCTGAGGAGGGTTGTAGGTTTAGGTTTTGCCAACATGTACACTGCAAAAACTGAAATCTAAGTAAGATTAAATATCTCAAATAAGGGTGATATTTGCTTATTTTCTGTCTGATAAGATAATCCTTCTCACTAAGCAGATTTTATGTTAGAGTCTTTTACTTGTTTTAAGGGTTTTGGTCCTAAATGATCTCAGTAAGATATTACAGCTTGTTGCTGAGATTTTATGACCTATATTGAGTAAAACATGCTTGAAACTAGAATATCAACTGTTGCAAAGCTGTGTATAAAACTACTTTTTTAAAGTAATAATTTCTTATTTCAAGCATGTAAAAGAAAAAAATCATGACTTTGACACAATTGTGTCTGATATTAAAACAGATGACAGCCAAATGGACTTTGCTGTTTTATTTTCAATGAAACAATAGAAAATACATACTCATATAGTAGTACAGTTGTTATTATTGAGAATATACTTAATTTAAGGTATTTTTGGGTTCATTGAGGTTAGCTAATTTTACTTGTTTTGGAAAGTCTTGACAAGCCAAATTTTCTTGTTCTATTGGCAGATAATTTTGCTTAGTACAAATAAAATACCCCTCATTTTTGTATTTTTTTTTCTTGTAATGGAACACTGACTTTTTGCAGTGTACCTGCTAGGAACAGACAGGGCCTTCAAAAGTGCAGTTTGAGAGAAGAGGTGTGTTTATGTATGTCATTATCGCTTTGACCTCCGACCCCGGAGTAGGGCCATTTGGAGTGCAAACAAAACAAGGCACCCTGGAGATGCTGTGGACCTTCTTGAGAGGACTCTTAATCTAAAGTGGGGAGCGATGGACTCCTTGAAGCACCTTGCACCTCACATGGTTCCCATTGAGAACGCCTTCAAGACATAGAGTAATTGTTGACGCCACTGATTTAGAAGCCTCTCTCAAACGCGCCCTTCAAACTGAGATGATGTGTGCACGTCGGAATTGTCGCATTCCGAAGTCAAAACACTCGACAATTTGGAGTTGATTGACATTTTCTGGAAAAATCTGCCTCAGAGTCATACAAAACCTCCAGTCATCACACGGAACATTCATACGTCTGGTCAGACTCCACAAATAACTCTACAGGTGGGACCAAAACCATAAAATAGGACATCTGTCTGGCTGCAGTGCTAGTACCGTATTTCTCGGACTATAAAGCGCACTTAAAATCCTTTCATTTTCTCAAAAATTGACAGTTCGTCCTATAACCCGGCTATTAATTCTGGCTGTGCCTACCAACTTGGAAGAAGTTAGATTTGGTACATGGCGAGGGGTCAGTGGATGCTGAAGCGCATAGTGCAAAGACTTTCTGCACAGTCAGTTGCTACAGAGCTCCAAACTTCCTGTGACCTTCCAATTAGCCCACGTACAGTACGCAGAGAGCTTAAAGGAATGGGTTTCCATGGCCGAGCAGCTGCATCTAAGCCATACATCACCAAGTCCAATGCAAAGTGTGGGATGCAGTGGTGTAAAGCACGTCGCCATTGGACTCTAGAGCAATGGAGACGCCTTCTCTGGACTGATGAATCACACTTTTCCATCGAGCAATCTGATGGACCAGTCTGGGTTTGGAGGTTGCCAGGAGAACGCTACATTTGGTGGAGGAGGAATTATGGTGCGGGGTTGTTTTTCAGGAGTTGGGTTTGGCCCCTAAGTTCCAGTGAAAGGAACTTTGAATGCTCCAGGATACCAAAATATTTTGGACAATTCCATGGGATGGCACTTCAAGTTCATATGTGAGTAAAGGCAGGTGGCCAAATACTTTTGGCAATATAGTGTATATTTTAATTTGCTAATGAGGAAGGGCAAATTGGAAGTGCCAAATAAGTATTGGTGATGGACGTCCACAAATAAATACATTTATGTTTTTTGCAGAGTAAAAAGTGTTGTACGGTATTCAGTACTGACGATACTGTAAAAAGCAGGTATTTTTGCATATCAATAATTTTGATACCCTTAACTAGAGATGTCCGATAATATCGGACTGCCGATATTATCGGCCGATAAATGCTTTAAAATGTAATATCAAAAATATTTGGTATAGGTTTCAAAAAGTACAATTTATGACTTTTTAAAACGCCGCTGTGTACACGGACGTAGGGAGAAGTACAGAGCGCCAATAAACCTTAAAGGCACTGCCTTTACGTGCCGGCCCAATCACATAATATCTACGGCTTTTCACACACATAAGTGAACGCAAGGCATATTTGGTCAACAGCCATACAGGTCACACTGAGGGTGGCCGTATAAACAACTTTAACACTGTTACAAATATGCGCCACACTGTGAACCCACACCAAACAAGAATGACAAACACATTTCGGGAGAACACCCGCACCGTAGCACAACATAAACACAACAGAACAAATACCCAGAACCCCTTAAAACACTAACTCTTCCGGGAAGCTACAATATACACCCCCCGCATCTCAACCCCGCCCACCTCAACCTCCTCATGCTCTCTCAGGGAGAGCATGTCCCAAATTCCAAGCTGCTGTTTTGAGGCATGTTTAAAAAAAATAATGCACTTTGTGACTTCAATAATAAAAATATGGCAGTGCCATGTTGGCATTTTTTTTCCATAACTTGAGTTGATTTATTTTTTAAAACCTTGTTACATTGTTTAATGCATCCAGCGGGGCATCACAACAAAATTAGGCATAATAATGTGTTAATTCCACGACTGTATCGGTTGATATTGGAATCGGTAATTAAGAGTTGGACAATATCGGAATATCGGCAAAAAAAGCCATTATCGGACATCTCTACCCTTAACGGGAAGTATGTTTTTTTCTGGTGGGTTTACTGTATTGCTTTCTAGTTGTTCAACATCCTTTAAACACAGATGGTATAGGAGACTTGAACCAACCACTGCTCCGTATGTTCAAGTTAAACACCAGCAAGCGATTTGCAGCTCCTTAGTATCCGTGCATCATGTGAAGCCTTGATTGCAAAATGCCGAATTTCCTCAACAAGAACATTCCGCAGCAGTCTGCTAATATAATTAAAAACATTAAACATACACGGACAACATGAGGTGACGGGGATGAAAACAACAGATTCGAACTTAACGACTTGTTTTTATAAAACACTTTGCTGTAAAACATGTTTTTTTTCTTTGCTGAAAGCTGTAAACACCTTTCTGTTTCCTCAAAGTCCAAAGCTTTTTAGCTCCGTGCGCCACATTTCAAATGGAAAATCAGTTCATGTGTGGTTATTAAAAGCATTGCAAATATATTAACCTTTAAGTTGTGGACATCATTTTTAGAAAATAGTAAATGTTGCCTTTTCTGCCTTTCTCTCTTCATCCTGCTTCTTTGTCTTTAGATCCAAAAGTGTATTTTCAGACTATCAATTAATATTACTACAGTTTTCACAAGGCGGAGGAAAACATCCGAAATCTCCTGTTGATAAAAGCGTGAGCTTGCACGATAATACAAATAAATCCCATGGCTGGAAATAGTGTGGGTGAGAGTTTTTATTATCTGCATGTTTTTGTATTTAGATGATGGAAGGATATCGGGACTCTTTTGGATATTTGTTTAGTCTTCTGGAATGCAATTTCCCCCCAAGCTTTAATTTCAAGATAAGTTAAGAAAAAAAAAAGAAAAAAAAGAAAGTTGAACATGTTCCATCCATAGAGTTGGTCTATCAGGCTGACTTGGGTAGTAGGACAAAAGCTAGAACAAAGAAGTAGCATGAAAGACAAACAACTGTTTGGTAAAGTAACTTCTTAGGCATGTCTGACACAACTAAAGTACAGCAACTTATTTCTGGTGCATCAAAACACGGCAAACAACTATTTTGTGCAAAGTCATCCTGTTTTTTGGCATGATATTATTTGATACGGTCATCTACTATTTGTCCATGTGAAAAAAAAAAAAATATATATATATATATATATATGGCCCTAGTGTGTGAATGTGAGTGTGAATGTTGTCTGTCTATCTGTGTTGGCCCTGTGATGAGGTAGCGACTTGTCCAGGGTGTACCCCGCCTTCCGCCCGAATGCAGCTGAGATAGGCTCCAGCACCCCCCGCGACCTCAAAAGGGACAAGCGGTAGAAAATGGATGGATGAATGGATGGATATATAAAAATATATATATACATATATATATATATATATATATATATATATATATATATATATATATATATATATATATATATATATATATATATATATATATACAGAGGTGGGTAGTAACGCGCTACATTTACTCCGTTACATCTACTTGAGTGACTTTTGGGATACATTGTACTTCTAAGAGTAGTTTTAATGCAACATACTTTTACTTTTACTTGAGTATATTTATAGGGAAGAAACACTACTTTTACTCCGCTACTTTTATCTACATTCAGCTCGCTACTCGCTACTAATTTTTATCGATCTGTTAATGCACGCTTTGTTTGTTTTGGTCTGTCAGACAGACCTTCAAAGTGCCTGCGTTACTGGTGACGTTTCACTCCGTTCCACCAATCAGATGCAGTCACTGGTGACGTTGGACCAATCAAACAGAGCCAGGCGGTCACATGACCTGACTTAAACAAGTTGTAAAACTTATTGGGGTGTTACCATTTAGTGGTCAATTGTACGGAATATATACTGTACTGTGCAATCTACTAATACAAGTTTCAATCAATCAATCAATCAAAAGTGTGAAGGAAAAAAGACACTTTTTTATTTCAAACGTACATCCCGTCACAAGCCTAAAGACTGACTGCACAGTTCCTGTCTTCACAATAAAAGTGCCGCTCCATCGCGCCTGCGCTTTCAAAACAAGAGTCTCCGAAAGCCAGCGCAAACAAGCTAGCAAGCTACGGAATTTGCCGCCAATGTATTTCTTGTAAAGTGTGTGAAAACGAATATGGAAGCTGGACAAATAAGATACCAAAAACCAACCACTTTCATTTGGTATTAGACAGAAAGGAGGAACTTTTTTTCTCCTGCATTTGAAAACGTGGACGTTAAGCACTGCTGTCTGATTACAATCAATGCAAGTCATCAGAATCAGGTAATACACCAACTTATATTCTTGTCAACATGAAAGAAAGGAATCTATATGTGTTAAACATGCATGTATATTCATTAAAACACTATTAACATGTAAACAAAAACGGCAAAATAAATAAATATAAATGATATACTGTATATATCAATGTATGTGTATATATGTATATATATATATATATATGATTTGTGTGTGTATGTTACTCATCAGTTACTCAGTACTTGAGTAGTTTTTTCACAACATACTTTTTACTTTTACTCAAGTAAATATTTGGGTGACTACTCATTACTTTTACTTGAGTAATAAATCTCTAAAGTAACAGTACTCTTACTTGAGTACAATTTCTGGCTACTCTACCCACCTCTGTGTATATATATATATATATATATATATATATATATATATATATATATATATATATATATATATATATATATATATATATATATATATATATATATATGTATATATATATGTATATGTATGGATATATATATGGATATATATGTGTGTATATATACACATACATACACACATATATATGTGTGTATATATGTGTATATATATATATGTATATGTATATATGTATATATATATGTATATATGTATATATATATACATATATATATACACATATATTTACACGCATATATATATATATATGTGTATATATATACAAATATATATACACGCATATATATGCGTGTATATATATATATATATATATATATATATATATATATATATATGTATATATATAAATATATATATGCGTATATATATGTGTATGTATATATATACATATATATATGCGTATATATATAAATATATGTATATATATATGTGTATATATATGCCTATATATGTGTATGTATATATATATATATATATATATATATATATATACATTTATATATATATATATATATATATATATATATATGCATATATATATATGTGTATGTATATATATACACATATATATACACGCATACATATATATATATATACGCATATATATATATATATATATATATATATACATATATATATATATATACATATACATATATATATATATATATATATACATATATATATATATATACATATACATATATACATATATATATATATATATATATATATATATATATATATATATATATATATATATATATATAAATGTATATATATATATATATATATATATATATATATATATATATATATATATATATATATATATATATATATATATATATATATATATATATAAATCTGATACGAAAATATCAGATTTGAAGCACTTTGGATCGTTCAGACTGGCAAAAAAATTCTGATCTGTTTCACTTGAGGGCAAACAAAATCATGTTTGGTGTGCAGTTTAAACGGGTCCACTTATTTTGCTGTGCGTGAAAATGACACAACATCTTACCACATACGTCATCAGCTAAACCAGGAGCCTTACACACATATACAGTACATACATTAAATATGCATCAATAGTCCACTTATAATCAAAGCGTGAAGCGGCCAAAACGTCAGAGAATAATATTGTCCAACACATGTCAAGCCACTCAGGCAGCTTCTACTCGACTACAACACTGGCGATAAAATCCTCTTTGAGTAGAACTATGTCATAAATTCCGTGTCAGTCAAAGCTGAGAATTATTGTCTTAGCCAAAGCAAAACAACATAAAACCTTTTGAGTAAGATAAGCGCAGCGGTGTGCCCGCAGCATCGGGGGGTTCATGAAACATTCATCACACTTCCTAGTCGTACCACGAGCTGCTCTTTTTATATACATTGTTGTTATATTTACCTTATACCACAGAGCCCCACCGTGCATGGCCAAGAAACGTAGAGCCTGTGGTTGCCAGACCCTCACGATGACGCTGACTCCCGCTGAGAAGGGAAAGTTCCGTGCCACACCAAGGAACAATAAACACAGAGTGTAATAGAGTGCATCTGACTATGGTGCATAATCATAATTGTGATGCACAATGAAATATTTCACATCTCATTGATATTTCTTTTTCCAGCAGCCGTCAGTAAAAAAAAATGAATTGGACAGCCGATTCGGGGGGAGGTTTGGAGCATATTAGCTGTAATTAAATTACCCCTGCAATCCCTTCAGGCGGTACTACTTGTGTCACTTTAGGGCCCGCTTTTAGCGGACTGAGGGACGCTTATTCCCCCCCCTAAAAAAAAACGCGCAGAACTCACACGCTCTTAATTGTTTTCACCCTGCTTTAATAAAATTATGTTATTGAGGGGGGGGCGGGGGGGGGGGGGGGGGGGGGACTGGACGTGGCTGCTCCTCAGGAGAGGCTCGGAACATGTTTGGGTTCCGTCAAGATGGTGAAGATTATGTCTGAGGGTCCTTTTTAACTAAAAGCCTCGAGAAAATGTTCCAATTATGAAAAACACACAGATGGAAGGACTGAGGCCACCTCGTGGCTAAATGTAATTTCTTCCAGGTCATGCTTGAGCGGTAGGGTTGTAAGGGTTGTGTAACATTAATACGGTGTTCAGTGGGGCCGTGGGGGAAGAACATTTCATATCAAATAAGTAAAGTGAAGCCACAGTCCTGTCTGTGAGGCTGATTGACTTCCAAGTTGTTTTTTAAAACTATTTGACCATAATGTGTGAGTGAATGACAGGCAAAGTTACGAACAATGGGAGACCGGGCTTTCTGCTCCCTTTCTGTGGAACGCTCTCCCTGACCACCTGAGGGCACCACAGACTGTGGATGCTTTTAAAAAAGGCTTAAAAACCCTTCTTTTTAAAAAAGCCTTTTTTTTAGATGTATGCACATACTTGCCAACCCTCCCGAATTTTCCGGGAGACTACCGAAATTCAGCGCCTCTCCCGAAACCCTCCCGGGACAAATATTCTCCCGAAAATCTACCGATTTTCAGCCGGAGCTGGAGGCCACGCCCCCTCCAGCTCCATGCAGACTTGAGTGAGGACAGCCTTTTTTCACGACGGAGGACAACAGGGTGACAAGAACTAAATAATCCAGACTAGAGATAAATTGTATTATTATGTTTATCTTACCTAAAAATAAATATATTTATTTATTTATTTTTTAAAACTAAATACATTTTTACTAAATTTTGCTAAAAACATCACAATTAATTGTATTTTTATTTGTATTTTTTCTGACTCCTTATTACATCCAGCCATAGAATTATACATTAAAATAAACATATTTGAAAGAATTGATTTTAAATTGTCATAATAATTCATTTAAAATGACCATATTTAATTATAAAAATAATTGCTTGTTTATCAACAACGTTAGCATTTTATTCATTACATTTTGAAGCTCTCAGAAGCCAAGTTATGTTATATTCCTTAATATTTATTTATGCAAGTTTGAAATATCAATTATCTAAACACAGTTTTGTTTGCATATTTTCAGGATGTAGATGTAGATGTATATATATATATATATATATATATATATATATATATATATATATATATATATATATATATATATATATATATATATATATATATATATATATATATGAAATACTAGACTTGGTGAATTTCAGCTGTCAATATACTCCTCCCCTCTTAATCACGTCCCCAAAAATACGGTAGTTCTAGCTATTTGGCTGTTCTAGTTTTTATTTTATTTTAATTTTATTTTTTTAATACACTGTAGCACTTTGAGGTTGTTTACTCAATGTAAAGTGCTTTTTACAAATAAAATCTATTTTTATTATTATTATTATAATTCAGTTGTTGCAAACTTTACATGACCTGTTGAGGCAGTGTTTCATTCAAACATTCAAAACTGGCATAGGAGTTCCGAACACGGCACTTTCCCGTCGGTTTTACAAGGAAAAATCCAACGCTGCAACGTAAATAAAGTAAGGCTCCACTTTTTCCAAACATGGGCTAGCTTGATGCTAATATACATTGGCTTTGCCATTGACATGCTACTGATTAGCATTAGCGATTTTACATGGCGATTCCAACACCTCCAAATTTGTAAATAGGCAAAAAAAAATCAAACAGCTGGTGCCACACCAAGGAACAATAGATAATAACTTGTAGTAAATAATGAAGATACAAACCAATTACAAACAAAATAAAAAAATAATAAAATAAAAGCAGTCTTTTTCTCACAATTTGTTTACTTTTTTCTTATAAAATTGGGAACAATTTCTCATATTCTTTCTGTTTCTGAAATATTGCAACATTTTCTTGTAAATGTATTACTTTATGTAAAATTATTACTTTTTAATGCAAAATGGTTGCCAATTTTTTTTTGTCGTTCTTGTAAAATAGTGAAATTTTTAGAGTAAAATTATGACTTTCGTCATCATTTTGCCTAGTAAAATTCCCATCATTGTTGTAATATCGCCCAAATATTTAGGTTTTCTGATAAAAGTGTGACTTTTATCAAGTCAAAATAAGGCGCTTTTCATAAAATTGCCAAAATAATCAGCTTTTCTTATAAAACTGCAACTGTTACTGAGTAAAATTCCAACTTTTATCATAATGTTGCACTAATGTTTTTTTTGTTAAAATGTTGACTTGCGTTGAGTAAAATGACAACTTTTATTATAATACTGCCAAAATTCTGAGTTTTTCTTGTGAAATTTTGACCTTTTTCTTGTGAAATTCCCATCATTGTTGTAATATCGCCCAAATATTGAGGTTTTCTGATAAAAGTGTGACTTTTATCGAGTCAAAATAAGGCACTTTTCATAAAATTGCCAAAATAATCAGCTTTTCTTGAAAAACTGCAAATGTTACTGGGTAAAATTCCAACTTTTATTATAATGTTGCACTAATGTTTTTTTTGTTAAAATGTTGACTTGCGTTGAGTAAAATGACAACTTTTATTATAATACTGCCAAAATTCTAAGTTTTTCTTGTGAAATTGTGACCTTTTTCTTGTGAAATTCCCATCATTGTTGTAATATCGCCCAAATAATGAGGTTTTCTGATAAAAGTGTGACTTTTATCGAGTCAAAATAAGGCGCTTTTCATAAAATTGCCAAAATAATCAGCTTTTCTTCTAAAACTGCAACTGTTACTGAGTAAAATTCCAACTTTTATCATAATGTTGCACTAATGTTTTTTTTGTTTAAATGTTGACTTGCGTTGAGTAAAATGACAACTTTTATTATAATACTGCCAAAATTCTAAATTTTTCTTGTGAAATTGTGACCTTTTTCTTGTGAAATTCCCATCATTGTTGTAATATCGCCCAAATATTGAGGTTTTCTGATAAAAGTGTGACTTTTATCGAGTCAAAATAAGGCGCTTTTCATAAAATTGCCAAAATAATCAGCTTTTCTTATAAAACTGCAACTGTTACTGAGTAAAATTCCAACTTTTATCATAATGTTGCACTAATGTTTTTTTTGTTAAAATGTTGACTTGCGTTGAGTAAAATGACAACTTTTATTATAATACTGCCAAAATTCTAAGTTTTTCTTGTGAAATTGTGACCTTTTTCTTGTGAAATTCCCATCATTGTTGTAATATCGCCCAAATAATGAGGTTTTCTGATGAAAGTGTGACTTTTATCGAGTCAAAATAAGGCGCTTTTCATAAAATTGCCAAAATAATCAGCTTTTCTTGTAAAACTGCAACTGTTACTGGGTAAAATTCCAACTTTTATCATAATGTTGCACTAATGTTTTTTTTGTTTAAATGTTGACTTGCGTTGAGTAAAATGACAACTTTTATTATAATACTGCCAAAATTCTAAGTTTTTCTTGTGAAATTGTGACCTTTTTCTTGTGAAATTCCCATCATTGTTGTAATATCGCCCAAATATAGAGGTTTTCTGATAAAAGTGTGACTTTTATCGAGTCAAAATAAGGCGCTTTTTATAAAATTGCCAAAATAATCAGCTTTTCTTATAAAACTGCAACTGTTACTGAGTAAAATTCCAACTTTTATCATAATGTTGCACCAATATTTTTTTATTAAAATGTTGACTTGCGTTGAGTAAAATGACAACTTTTATTATAATACTGCCAAAATTCTAAGTTTTTCTTGTGCAATTGTGACCTTTTTCTTGTGAAATTCCCATCATTGTTGTAATATCGCCCAAATATTTAGGTTTTCTGATAAAAGTGTGACTTTTATCGAGTCAAAATAAGGCGCTTTTCATAAAATTGCCAAAATAATCAGCTTTTCTTGTAAAACTGCAACTGTTACTGGGTAAAATTCCAACTTTTATCATAATGTTGCACTAATGTTTTTTTTGTTAAAATGTTGACTTGCGTTGAGTAAAATGACAACTTTTATTATAATACTGCCAAAATTCTGAGTTTTTCTTGTGAAATTGTGACCTTTTTCTTGTGAAATTCCCATCATTGTTGTAATATCGCCCAAATATTGAGGTTTTCTGATAAAAGTGTGACTTTAATCGAGTCAAAATAAGGCGCTTTTCATAAAATTGCCAAAATAATCAGCTTTTCTTGTAAAACTGCAACTGTTACTGGGTAAAATTCCAACTTTTATCATAATGTTGCACTAATGTTTTTTTTGTTAAAATGTTGACTTGTGTTGAGTAAAATGACAACTTTTATTATAATACTGCCAAAATTCTAAGTTTTTCTTGTGAAATTGTGACCTTTTTCTTGTGAAATTCCCATCATTGTTGTAATATCGCCCAAATATTGAGGTTTTCTGATAAAAGTGTGACTTTTATCAAGTCAAAATAAGGCGCTTTTCATAAAATTGCCAAAATAATCAGCTTTTCTGGTAAAACTGCAACTGTTACTCAGTAAAATTCCAACTTTTATCATAATGTTGCACTAATGTTTTTTTGTTCAAATGTTGACTTGCGTTGAGTAAAATGACAACTTTTATTATAATACTGCCAAAATTCTAAGTTTTTCTTGTGAAATTGTGACCTTTTTCTTGTGAAATTCCAACAAATTTTTCACAACAAGCTTTTTTATATTTGCATAGTAAGTATATTTTATTAATGTTGTAAATACAAATCTTTATATTTCTAGAAAGGCTGGTCCTAAAGAGGTAGGCATTTTTCATAGTTCTCAAGAAGGTAACACATATAAGAATGTGTGTGTGTGTGTGTGTGTGTGTGTGTGTGGTCGGCAGTTGTTTTGGCTAAGGTCATGATCTGGCTCTCATCAGGTCAAGGCATGTGTCCAATAAAGGGCGAGGGAAGGGAAAACAGACGAGGAGAGAAACCCACACACATTGGCGGACAAAGGCAGCAATAATAGTATTTTTGGATGTTTATTTGAATGTGGCACCCAGAAGAGGCTTTGGGAGTTGCGGAGTAATACAAGCAAGATGTCGTCAAAGCACCCCTGCAGAGTGAGGTCAGTTTACCTCAGGAAAACACCCCGGAACTGAAACAGGAGGAGAGTATTTACTCACATGGGTGAGAGCGTGTAATGTCATTTATGGTTGGGAGAGTGCAGGAGCTTTAATTTATGGGAGTCTTCAGTGTTCCATATGAGCTTGAACTGAAGGAGTCTCAATATCTGGCGGTTCTTTTTACTACAGCAACACCGCGGCAGAACTGAAAAAAGACTTTGGAACGCTCCCCCCGCCCCATGCTGCTCATGTCAAAATATGAACTTTATAGGACTGACTTGACTCAGGAAGTGTTTTTTGCGAAAAGGCACACCGAGACGCGTGGATTGTGGGTATCGGAATGCTTGGTTTATTCAGAGTGTGCCGGAATACAGCATCGGTTGATCTACCTTGTAGTTACACAATAATTAAGTAGATTAATACAAGTTAAATTAAATGACCAAGGTGTGGTGAAATTAACCTCTGCATTTGACCCATCACCCTCACCCCCCTAGAGGTGAGGAGAGCAGTGAGCAGCAGCGGTGGCCGCGCCCGAAGATAAGAGAGAGGATGATATAACAGGTGGCAGTATCACATGACACGCAAGAGGATGGCGGATTGATTCATAAATTGTCGATACCAAAGGTAGTTTAAGTAGGGATGGGTACCGTTTAGAAATGTCCGATAATGTTTTTTTTTTGCCGATATCCGATATGCCATAGTCCAACTCTTAATTACCGATTCCGATATCAACCGATACCGATATATACAGTCGTGGAATTAACACATTATTATGCCTAATTTTGTTGTAATGCCCCGCTGGATGCATTAAACAATGTAACAAGGTTTTTCAAAATAAATCAACTCAAGTTACAAGTCAGCAGCTTGGAATTTGGGACATGCTCTCCCTGAAAGAGCATGAGGTGGGCGAGGTTGAGGGGCGGGGTTGAGTTGGGGGGGGGTTGGGGTGTATATTGTAGCGTCCCGGAAGACTTAGTGCTGCAAGGGGTTCTGGGTATTTGTTCTGTTGTGTTGTGTCTGTTGTGGCGACGTGCTTTACACCACTGCATCCCACGCTTTGCATTGGACTTGGTGATGTGTGGCTTAGATGCAGCTGCTCGGCATTGGAAACCCCTTCCATGAAGCTCTCTGCGTACTGTACGTGGGCTAATTGGAAGGTCACAGGAAGGTCATATTTATTTTTGAAGTCACAAAGTGCATTATTTTTTTTTTTAACATGCCTCAAAACAGCAGCTTGGTATTTGGGACATGCTCTCCCTGAGAGAGCATGAGGTGGGCGGGGTTGAGGTGGTGGGGTAGGGGGTACCGGGGGTGTATATTGTAGTGTCCCGGAAGACTTAGTGCTGCAAGGGGTTTTGGGTATTTGTTCTGTTGTGTTTATGTTGTGTTACGGTGCGGATGTTCTCAGTGTGGTGCATATTTGTAACAGTGTTAAAGTTGTTTATACGGCCACCCTCAGTGTGACCTGTATGGCTGTTGACCAAGTATGGCTTGCATTCACTTGTGTTTGTGAAAAGCCGTAGATATTATGTGATAGGGCCGGCACGCAAAGGCAGTGCCTTTAAGGTTTATTGGCGCTCTGTACTTCTCCCTACGTCCGTGTACACAGCGTCGTTTTAAAAAGTCATACATTTTACTTTTTTAAAACCGATACCGATAATTTCCGATATTATATTTTAAAACATTTATCGGCTGATAATATCGGCAGTCCGATATTATCGGACATCTCTACTATAGAGTTATTTGTATTGTAACAAACTACTTTTTTGGTCGTTTTTGTTAAAAGACAGAAGGACTATAGGACAAAATGTAACAGATTTAACTGAGTAATAGATAGTAGTTTTTGCTTTTGTTTACTACTGACTTTGTTTTGATCAAATGGTTGTATTTAGTAAAATATAATAAGGAACTAGTTGATATTGTTAAACTGTCAATAGCACTCACCATAAAGATTACTTAATACATCACGTGATCGGTATCGGTATGAACCGATCTCACTCATGCATGATCGGTATCGGAATCGGCGTCAAAAAACCCTGATTGGAACATACGTGATAGATTTTCTGATCTCCAATGCCGTCGGAGGACTGAAACTCATTCAGAGGCCCAGGACCTCCTGTATTTAGTAGGGTTGATAATAATTAAAACAAGTCTGAATTACATTTTTATTCATATCATTTCTGACTTGATTCATAATTTTTTTTCTTTTTTTTAAATGCGCTAAAAGCAATCTCCACACTTTCTCGCTTGCACGCATACATCATACGTCAGCATCCAAGAGGAGCTTTTGTAACCTGTAACCTGTTTTGAAAAGGTTTATTATAATTTATAAACCAAATAATACATCGCGAGAATTGTCTTGAATCCGATGAATCGCATCGTCACCCCAAGAATCGGAATCGAATCAGATCCTGAGTTGCTGCAAGATTATAAGTAGGGATGTCCGATAATGGCTTTTTGCCGATATCCGATATTCCGATATTGTCCAACTCTTTAATTACCGATATCAACCGATACCGATATCAACCGAAATATACAGTCGTGGAATTAACACATTATTATGCCTAATTTGGACAACCAGGTATGGTGAAGATAAAGTACTTTTGAAAAAAAATTATAAAATAAGATAAATAAATTTAAAAAAAATTATTGAATAGAAAAGAAAGTAAAACAATATAAAAACAGTTACATAGAAACTAGTAATTAATGAAAATGAGTCAAATTAACTGTTAAAGGTTAGTACTATTAGTGGACCAGCAGCACGCACAATCATGTGTGCTTACGGACTGTATCCCTTGCAGACTGTATTGATATATATTGATATATAATGTAGGAACCAGAATATTAATAACAGAAAGAAACAACCCTTTTGTGTGAATGAGTGTAAATGGGGGAGGAAGGTTTTTTGGGTTGGTGCACAAATTGTAAGTGTATCTTGTGTTTTTTATGTTGATTTAATAAAAAAAAAAATTAAAAAAACGATACCGATAATAAAAAAAACGATACCAATAATTTCCGATATTACATTTTAACGCATTTATCGGCCGATATTATCGGACATCTCTAATTATAAGCCTAGTATTAAGCCAGGATGTACAGTATTAACTACAGTTCTCTGTTTTATTCTTAAAGGGGAACATTATCACAATTTCAGAAGGGTTAAAACCATTAAAAATCAGTTCTTAGTGGCTTATTTTATTTTTCGAAGTTATTTTCAAAATTTTACCCATCACGCGATATCCCTAAAAAAAGCTTCAAAGTGCCTGATTTGAACCATCGTTATATACACCCGTCCATTTTCCTGTGACGTCACATAGTGATGCCAATACAAACAAACATGGCGCATAGAACAGCAAGTTATAGCGACATTAGCTCGGATTCAGACTCGGATTTCAGCGGCTTAAGCGATTCAACAGATTACGCATGTATTGAAACGGATGGTTGTAGTGTGGAGGCAGGTAGCGAAAATGAAATTGAAGAAGAAACTGAAGCTATTGAGCCATATCGGTTTGAACCGTATGCAAGCGAAACCGACGAAAACGACACGACAGCCAGCGACACGGGAGAAAGCGAGGACGAATTCGGCGATCGCCTTCTAACCAACGATTGGTATGTGTTTGTTTGGCATTAAAGGAAACTAACAACTATGAACTAGGTTTACAGCATATGAAATACATTTGGCAACAACATGCACTTTGAGAGTGCAGACAGCCCATTTCAGGCGCGTTAAGAACATATATTTTTCCACGATTTCAGCACTCAGGTTAACCATACCTAAATAGACACAAAATACTGCATTACACAAGACTACCCGAATGTACTCGAATGATTGAAAAAAATAAATGTTTTTAAGCTAAATTATTGGTAAACACAGTTTATGTATAATAATTTACGTAAAACCGCGAGTAATAAATATAAAGTTTTCATCAATTAATATATTCTGTAGACATACCCTCATTCGCTCTCTTTTCCTGAACGCTGATCTGTCCAGTTTTGGAGTTGATGTCAGCATCTGCTTTGAGTGTCGCAGGATATCCACACATTCTTGCCATCTCTGTCGTAGCATAGCTTTCGTCGGTAAAGTGTGCGGAACAAACGACTGACCATTTCGTCGGCTTTCCCCACAGCCTCGTATTTTGAACAAATTTCGTCCAATTTCTTGCCACTTTCGCATCTTTGGGCCACTGGTGCAACTTGATTTCGTCCCTGTTCGTGTTGTTACACCCTCCGACAACACACCGACCAAAGTGAGAAAATGGCGGATTGCTTCTCGATGTGACGTCATCGCTCCGAGAGCGAATACTGGAAAGGCGTTTAATTCGCCAAAATTCACCCATTTAGAGTTCGGAAATCGGTTAAAAAAATATATGGTCTTTTTCCTGCAACATCAAGGTATATATTGACGCTTACATAGGTCTGGTGATAATGTTCCCCTTTAATTCATAACTGCCTCTCTCCGACGTCGTCTCCCAGCCTCCACTCATCATTTCTGCAAGAACTGCTACCAAATATCTTTCCCACCAGGGACAGAAAGTGTGACCTCATTATTGAAATAATTCAGTAGCAGACACAAAAAAACTTTTCTGTGGACTTTCTGCTTGAAGCGCCTGTGAACCCAACTTGCCGGCCCGCTACCCCTCTCGCCGCTTTCTACAGATCATTAGCAGTTTGGCTGCTGCCTTTTGAAGTCGCCGAGGTCTGCCGCGTGTGTCATAGCTATGCAAATCCAGGGGACAGGCCCCGCCACCTGTTCTCTCAAACATCTGTCCGCAGTGCGAGGCTTTGCCCCATTCAGCTGCCTCCTTTAACTCTGATCCGCCAAGAGCTGTAGGATAGCAAATAAGCTATTTTTAGGGTTCCACTCTTATGCAAGTGAAGAACTCTCGAATAAACATACAGGTCTCCTTATTTATACTTATAAAAAGCTGTTCAACGGTCTTCAATCTATATTTCACGACTGTATTTTCTGCTGTAGGCTGTAATACACCAGTTGTTTACTACAGATATTATTATAGATGACAGACTTCAAAGACTAGAACGAATATTTGATGCAAATCTAAGATCAGTCTGGGTACCCACTCTGCACAGATATGCTTTATTGCTTTTAATGACGTCCTTTATCCGCGAGACTTTTCTTTTGGACTCGCAGAACTGGTGTGCGCCTCAGTTGGTTGGATCAAAGCGACCAAGGTTTCTGAGGGAGCGTCAGCGCCAGACTGATGACCACGTTCATTAAGCTCACTTGCTATCTTACCTTACAGAGTTCCCAAAGAGCGTGATTTAATAGTCTATGATGTACTTTACTGTATGTTCATTTCATACATCCCTAACAGATTGTTACATGTGCCATTGTCAATAAATCACGAGCAAAATCTTTATGACGTTTAGCATGCATTCCATTTTTTATGGTAGCTGAAGTCCCTGCAAAACACTTGTAAGCCTTGACGAAAGATCTTCTAAATCTAAAGAGATTTTTATAACAGTCACAGAGCCCACACATAAATATAAAAACAGAGGCATCTAACTTGTTTTGATGGTCTGCACACCGCACATATAACAGTTCTATCCTTCAACCGAGCCAGACTCGAGTCCTCCAAGTCTGAAATCTCACTTAAACAAAACGTGATCTAACAAAATCAAAGACTTTGGACGGCATGAGCTCAAAGACTTTTTACAGACCTGACAACTTCTGAAATCTCCGGAAAATTCCAGGATATCGGCCTTGTCTACCGACATCCTGACTGAAGTTACGAATCTCCCAGATTGTGATGTTTTTGTGTCGATATAAAATTGTGTAGCGTTTGCCCGGATGCTGAAAGGAAGACAAGGAGGTCCATCCATCCATTTTCTACCGCTTGTCCCTTTTGGGGTAGTGTGGGGTGCTGGAGCCTATCTCAGCTGCATTCGGGCGGAAGGCAGGGTACACCCTGGACAAGTCGCTACTTCATCGCAGGGCCAACACAGATAGACAGACAACATTCACACTCTAGGGCCAATTTAGTGTTGCCAATCAACCGATCCCCAGATGCATGTTTTGGGCGGTAGGAGGAAGCCGAAGTACCCGGAGAGAACCCATGCAGTCACGGGGAGAACATGCAAACGCCACACAGAAAGATCCCGAGCCCGGGATTGAATTTAGGACTACTCAGGACCTTTGGACCCTGTATGACCATAAATTATGGGGTTCCCCAGGGATCCATCTTGGGGCCTCTCCTTTTTATCCTATACATAAATGATTTTGTATACTCCTCCGAAACTTTTCATAAAATAATTTTTGCTGACGATACACATTTGTTTACCTCACACAGGAGCCTACACGATCTACAAGTAACTGTCAATTCAGAGCTTGTGAAAGTGGATTCCTGGTTCAAATGGAATAAGCTCTCACTTAATGTAAATAAAACAAATTGTATTCTATTTCGTTCTAATAAAAACCGGACAAATACTGAGCACTGCCATATCAACATCAATGGGCAGGAAATACAGAGAGTGTACTCCACAAAATTCCTGGGGGGTCATCATTGACGTATACCTCAATGTCAAATGTCACATTAGCCATCTGTTAAACAAATTATCCAAATATGTTGGCCTGTTCTTTCACCTTCGTCATTATCTTCCTCTTTATGCTCTACTCACCCTATATAAAACTCTCTTTGAACCACATCTAAACTACTGTAATGTCATCTGGTGTAACACCTTCCCTACCTACCTTCACAAATTAGAATCCATGCAAAAGAAAATCATACGGGCCCTGTCATGGTCCAAGTTTAATGCCCCCACTCGACATCTATTCCATAATTATCATCTCTTAAGACTGACAGAGTTCAATATTTATCAAAATGCTTGTTTAACCTATCAAGTCATTTACAGGCTGAATCTTAGGCTCTGTAGCTTGGTTCCTATCTACCATCCCCAGCATGCCCACAACACTCGTAACTTAGATCTGATATCAGGGAAACATCGTTTACTGGATTGTACCGCTCGAAGTGTTGTATGCAGGGGACCAAAGATTTGGAACCGGCTTAATGAGAGCCTCAAGATGCTGTATCCATTCTCCAACTTCAAAAAGAAACTGAAAACTTACCTATTAACCACCTATATTTAATGCCTCATGTGGGGTAGACTACTGTTGGGTTTTGCATGGTTGAATGAATGTATGTATGTATGTATGTGTATGCTTGCTTTAGTACTATTATCTTGTGTTAATCATATAGCGTTGTTTTTTGTTGTTGTTGTTGTGCTTGCTACCATGTTTCATCATTCCATGTATATACTGTCCTCTGGACCCCCTATCAAAGGCTTCTGCTAGCTTATTTGGGGGACCCTTTCACGTACCAACATCTTTAAATGATGATATTCACTACTATTGTAATTGTTATATGGTATTGTGAATAAACTTAAACTTGAACTTGAACCTTCGGAGGTCGTCAAACAATAATCACTTTATTAAAACTATGATTACAAGACCTACAACTGTCTACCTTAAAAGGGCCATATTATGATTGTTTCTACATTAAAACACTTAACTGAAGTCTACATAACATGTAATGGTGGTTCTTTGGTCAAAATCTTGCATAGATTAAGTTTTACAGACCGATTTCAAGCCGCTTTCTGACCGTCTCTTCTCTCATTTACTTTGACTGCGTCTTAGCCCCGTCAGCTTTGTTGTCATTTTTAGCGCTTGCAGGGCAAGTCTGACGGATATAAGTTCGAACTACCGTATTTTTCGGACTATAAGTCGCAGTTTTTTTCATAGTTTGGCCTGGGGTGCGACTTATACTCAGGAGCGACTTATGTGTGAAATTATTAACACATTACCGTAAAATATCAAATAATATTATTTAGCTCATTCACGTAAGAGACTAGACGTAAAAGATTTCATGGGATTTAGCGATTAGGAGTGACAGATTGTTTGGTAAACGTATAGCATGTTCTATATGTTATAGTTATTTGAATGACTCTTACCATAATATGTTACGTTAACATACCAGGCACGTTCTCAGTTGGTTATTTATGCCTCATATAACGTACACTTATTCAGCCTGTTGTTCACTATTCTTTATTTATTTTAAATTGCCTTTCAAATGTCTATTCTTGGTGTTGGGTTTCATCAAATAAATTCCCCCAAAAAATGCGACTTATACTCCATTGCGACTTATATATGTTTTTTTCCTTCTTTTTTATGCATTTTCGGCCAGTGCGACTTATACTCCGGAGCGACTTATACTCCGGAAAAAAACGGGAAACACTACTTTGTATTAGAAATGTCAACAGCGGAGGATGCATGTGCATGTACGAGCCAGTCTGCCGCACAACAGGAGAAGAGAGAAAAATAAGTAACTTATTGACTACAAAGTCAAACCCGCGCAAAGTTCTTCTGCTAAATCTCTACCATATATGGAGATATCCACTGTCGTCACGTCTTGGTAAGTCGGGGCAAATCTAAAACGAGACAAAAATATTTGATAAATATCTCCTCAAAGCCTCCACGGTTTAAATCATATTTTCGGTTCTTACAGGGATCTCAAATACACAAAAACTGGTACCAACAGGCAAGAAAAGTATGTTTTTGCATAATAGGACCCTTTTAAAGTGTGCGCCAGCGGCTCCAAGTTTCCCATTCTTTGGCACATAAATGAATGTTTAAGATGGATAAACACATTTCAAGCGTAAAATAAACATGGAGAATGCCTGCAACTTGTGGACGACAGAACAGACAATAAGGAAAGCCCTTGGTGGTGGTTCTTTAAATCATTTTGATTGATTTTTTCCACTATTGTTACCGTATTTTTCGGACTATAAGTCGCAGTTTTTTTTATAGTTTGGCCGGGGTGCGACTTATACTCAGGAGCGCCTTATGTGTGAAATTATTAACACATTACCATAAAATATCAAATAATATTATTTAGCTCATTCACGTAAGAGACTAGACGTATAAGATTTCATGGGATTTAGCGATTAGGAGTGACAGATTGTTTGGTAAACGTATAGCATGTTCTATATGTTATAGTTATTTGAATGACTCTTACCATAATATGTTACGTTAACATACCAGGCACGTTCTCAGTATTCAGCCTGTTGTTCACTATTCTTTATTTATTTTAAATTGCCTTTCAAATGTCTATTCTTAGTGTTGGGTTTTATCAAATAAATTTCCCCCAAAAATGCGACTTATACTCCGGTGCGACTTATATATGTTTTTTTCTTTTTTTATTATGTATTTTCGGCCGGTGCGACTTATACTCCGGAGCGACGTATACTCTGAAAAATACGGTAGTTACATTTGATTAAAACATCTAGTGTCTACTTTAAAGTCTGTGTGGTATAGACATACTTGCCAACCTTGAGACCTCCGATTTCGGGAGGTGGGGGGCGGGGGGTGTGGTTGGGGGCGTGGTTAAGAGGGGAGGAGTATATTTACAGCTAGGATTCACCAAGTCAAGTATTTCATATATATATATATATATATATATATATATATATATATATATATATATATATATATATATATATATATAAAATAAATACTTGAATTTCAGTGTTCATTTATTTACACATATACACACACACATAACACTCATCTACTCATTGTTGAGTTAAGGGTTGAATTGTCCATCCTTGTTCTATTCTCTGTTACTATTTTTCTAACCATGCTGAACGCCCTCACTGATGATGCATTGCTGTGTGGCACGCACAAAAGTGCTTTCATCAAATGCACTAGATGGCAGTATTGTCCTGTTTAAGAGTGTCACAACATTGCTGTTTACGGCAGACGAACTGCTTTATGGTAGACGAAATGCTGTTGTTGTGTGTTGTTACCGCGCTGGGAGGATGTTAATGAAACTGCCTAACAATTAACCCACATAAGAAACCAAGAACTCGCCCTCGATCATTCTACAGTTATAACGTGATTGGACTGGTATGCTGTTTATATTGTGTGCCTGAATTTCGGGAGATTTTCGGGAGAAAATTTGTCCCGGGAGGTTTTCGGGAGAGGCGCTGAATTTCGGGAGTCTCCCAGAAAATCCGGGAGGGTTGGCAAGTATGGGTATAGAATAAGTAAAACATCGATACAATATTTGTTTTCAAATTTGTGTTATAATTCTGTGCTTTTTGAGGTTAATGTTACAAGAAACTGTTGAAACATTGATAACAAATTCATATAAAAAAGTTGATTTGATGTTAATGAAAAAAATATTCCTGAAAACATCCCAACTTTCGGGCAAAGCTGCCGCAAATGCAGGCATTTTAAAGCACCGCAATCTCAAAAAAAAGTTAGTGAAATCCTGGAGGCACTGATTAGGCTACCTAGGAGATTGATGAACCAGCAGAGGTGTTATTTCCTGCCAGGTTGAACCAAAGCAAATGTGTTAAGGAATTGTCCAAAGCATACTGTGATTATTTATAGCTGGCTCTTCTTACAGAGGCGCAGTGTGGACACAATCTCCGGACCATCAGGAATGAATTACAGAACAAAGAACCAAGTAAGAGAACACAAACACCTCAACGATAATTCCTTCCAGTGTATTTCCTAACAGATTACTGGTAAAATTAACAAAGCCGGCCCTGAGGGGGTCACATTACTGACCCTTGCAACGGGACACCTAGCATCTGTCAACAACCTACGCGCAGAAATCGAATCCCCCCCATGAACCGACGTCCACGCCGTCACTGTACATTATACAACATGAAACGTAACGTAAAACAATACAAGGCGGATATAACGCAACTCTAGACTTCGAAACCGAATCGGGGATTGTTGAAAGTGGTGAGACATGACTGGAGCTTGGTTACAGTAGCTCAGCTATTCGTGGCAGTGGATGCAAAGTCCTGGGAAAGTCAGCAGCTGCGGAGACTCCTGACTGTGCAGCGGGGATGGAGATCAGTGGAGTGTGTAAGGGTAGATGTGCATATCGGAGAGACCTGTTGATCCAGGTGCGGAATACTGCCTGGCGACTTTACAGCGGAAGCGAAAGTGAGCTTTAATGCACACAAGTTCGGAGCGCAGGCGGAACTCGGCAACAGAAAAGCACACGTGTGAGATCCAAGTACACATGGACAATGTTTGACCGTAGTCTTTCCACCGGACGCAGGCTGTTTCCTGACAAGCGTTCATTTAGAAGTGAATGAGACACAAACTCCTGATGGTTAGCATGTCAGAGTGTATGACTTGACATGGTGCGACCTGCCACTCCATTCTCCGAACCATGATGATGAGCTGAATCCCAGCTCAGGCAAGGGAGAAGTGGACTGAACATCCACGCTTCTTCTCTCTCTCTGCGTAAAATGATAGATAGATGATAGGTAGATAGATGATGACAGCCAATCTCTGCAAGCTGTCATCATCACATGGAGAAGTCTGGTCAGTGACAGGCTGCTGCTCCCCAGGAGCAAAACCAACAGAGCTAAAACTTCCTTTGTTCCTCGTAGGGCTGGGCGATATATCGAAATATACTCGATATATGGCGGGTTTGTCTCTGTGCGATATAGAAAATGACTTATTATATTTGAGTATTTGATTTATTATATATTTGAGTATACATTCTCACACAGTTGCTTTTAGCTGCGGGCATTACACTCATACTTGCCAACCTTGAGACCTCCGATTTCGGGAGGTGGAGGGTGGGGGGTGGGGCGGGGGCGTGGGTGGGGGCGTGGCTAAGAGGGGAGGAGTATATTTACAGCTAGAATTCACCAGGTCAAGTATTTCATATATATGTATATGTATATATATATATATATATATATATATATATATATATATATATATATATATATATATATATATATATATATATAGTTAGAATTCACTGAAAGTGAAGTATTTTCTTATATATATATATATCAATCTATCTATCTATCAAGAGGGACAGAGACAGCGCACAGTGCATGTGGATCACATGTTACCATGGCGAGAAAACATGGAGAGACTGCCAGTTATCTAGTCTCCACCAGTTGCAGAAAATGTGCCATCAGTACAACTGGACAGTGCTGTTTCAGTTCCATCATCAGGACCATCAGTGAGTTAGACACAAACTAGTCTCATCATTAAACCAGATTCAAGGGCTGCTGAGTTGCCATCATCAGAACCCAGATCACCCACAACAAAAACCCCACCAGTGATCCGCAGGTACCCAGAAAGGTTTCGAGTACCACCAAAAAAACTGAATCTCTGAAGGCAGTATAAAAATCTGTGTTAAAGATGTACAAATACTGTTTGTATAATAAGCATGTTATTGTTTACAAATGAGGGTTAAGAGTTCAGTACTAAAAAAAAAAGAATGTGGCTTAAGTACAGTTTTTTAATTGAGCTGCTGCATTTTTTGGTTGGGTTGTTTATTTCTTTTGAGTAACTTCTACATTTATAAAAGGGGAGGAATGTAATGGAGTGATCTATGTTTGTCTGTTGCCATCTCCTGGTGAGTGTTGGCTATAGCATACTGGGGTTACTTTTTGGTTGGCCAACGATTTACGTGGTGTTGCGCACCTGACGTCAAGTGTGTGAGTCTGTTCTGAAGTCTACAGTAAAGAGACATACTTCATCCCCTCGCCTGGTTATTGCCTCCAACTCAATATATTACAACAACATTGCTGGAGGGGGCGTGGCCTCCAGGTCCGCCTGAATTTCGGGAGAAAATTTGTCCCGGGAGGTTTTCGGGAGAGGCGCTGAATTTCGGGAGTCTCCCGGAAAATCCGGGAGGGTTGGCAAGTATGATTACACTACATGCGTTTACCACTCTTTCTTGTCTCTCCTTCTCACAGAGACGTGAACCAAGCGCACTTTCTTACACACGTCACGTGTGCTACGTCACACGTTCCCGCGGAGTAGAGCGGTAGCGACATGGTAACGTTAGCTGTGGTGCTAACGGTGTGGTGCGAGTGGTAATACGAGAGAGAGAAAATGCGAATCTGGTAACAAATGGAGGAAGGATTAATTACCAAGAAAAACGGCACGGGATCCATCGTCCGGCGGTGGTTTGGCTTCAAGCGGGAATATGTTCAACATTTATGCGGCAAAAGCGTTGCAGCACTGCTAATGTAGCATCATTTGAAAAGTCACCCGCTCGAGAATGAAGAGTGCTTGAAACTCTGCATGTCAACATCTTCGGCCGGTGCCACACCAACAAAATGCCGAAGCAACCATTTCCAGATCAACACCGTATGAAAAAAAAAGTCAACAACAGAAGGAGATAACGTCCGCAGGAACCTACCACATAGTGAAGGACATACACTATTTGATTTCCTATTATGCAGCTCATTTTTATTTGACAGTTATTGAAATATCTTGTGTGACATCATGCACAAAAGTGCACTTTATTTGTTTTAAACTATTGTAGTGGCGTTCTGTACAAAAAGTGCACTTTAATTAAGTGTTGTTTTGATATGTCATCTTAGTGACATCATGCACAAAAGTGCACTCATAGCTTGTTTTAAAATGTCTCTGACAATCTTGCACTTTCTGTTTTGGAAATGACATGAATGTTTGTGCCACTGCTTAATAACTTTAATAAATACACTTTTGCTAAATTGGTTTGGTTGATATCAGCACTTCAGTCATCAACAATTATATCATCTGAGAAATGGACATTGAAAGAGTGTAGGTCTGACTTGGTAGGATATGTACAGCGAGCAGTGAACATAGTGAGTTCAGAAAGCATAAGAACAAGTATATACATTTGATTATTTACATTTGATTATTTACAATCTGGGGAGGTGGGATGTGGTGGGGGGAGGGTGTCGGTCTAGGGTTGTAGTTGCCTGGAGGTGTTCTTTTAGTGTGGTTTTGAAGGAGGGTCCCTAGTACGCCATTTTGAAAATTCCTAGTGCCAACACTGTAAATAGTATAGTTTGTCTACAAAGTTGTTATAAGTACACCTCTGCATAACACATACTTGCCAACACTCCCGGATTTTCCGGGAGACTCCCGAAATTCAGCGCCTCTCCCGAAAACCTCCCGGGACAAATTATCTCCCGAAAAGCTCCCGAAATTCATATACATATATATATATATACGAAATACTTGAATTGGTGAATTCTAGCTGTAAATATACTCCTCCCTCTAAGCCACGCTAGAACCATGCCCCTCCACCACGCGCCCCTCAACCACACGCCCCCCCACCTCCCGAAATCGGAGGTCTCAAGGTTGGCAAGTATGGCATAACATTGAATCCTTATGAATGTTAAACAAAACAAAAAAGAAAAATGAAAGACATCTTGAACAACTTACAACAAATAATAACTTTATTACCATTGTTTTTAGTCTGTGACAGAAAATATTAAAAGCCCATCAATTTGCCTGAAATTTTAAGAACAATGAAATACTTATTTAAACTATTAATATGTTTAGATAAGGTGACCGGCTGCAATGGATGCCAAGTGGGTGCAGTCATTGAGTTATTCATGTTAATGTGAGAGGTTCGCAGAGGGTCTTAAGGGGATCTTCCTGCATGTAGGTAAGTCGGCAAAATTACACGTCATCAATTGACCAGGCTGAGGTTTGAACCTTGGATCCATTGTTCAGAGAGCAGGTGTCATTAAGCCCATTGAGCCATCCAGCCTCCCTATTGTTTAAAGGGGAACATCATCACCAGACCTATGTAAGCGTCAATATATACCTTGATGTTGCAGAAAAAAGACCATATATTTTTTTAACCGATTTCCGAACTCTAAATGGGTGAATCTTGGCGAATTAAACGCCTTTCTATTATTCGCTCTCGGAGCGATGACGTCACAACGTGACGTCACATCGTGAAGCAATCTGCCATTTTCTTAAACACCGAGTCAAATCAGCTCTGTTATTTTCCGTTTTTTCGACTGTTTTCCGTACCTTGGAGACATCATGCCTCGTCGGTGTGTTGTCGGAGGGTGTAACAACACGAACAGGGACGGATTCAAGTTGCACCAGTGGCCCAAAAGATGCGAAAGTGGCAAGAAATTGGACGTTTGTTCCGCACACTTTACCGACGAAAGCTATGCTACGACAGAGATGGCAAGAATGTGTGGATATCCTGCGGCACTCAAAGCAGATGCATTTCCAACGATAAAGTCAAAGAAATCTGCCGCCAGACCCCCATTGAATCTGCCGGAGTGTGTGAGCAATTCAGGGACGAAGGACCTCGGTAGCACGGCAAGCAATGGCGGCAGGTTGTTCCCGCAGACGAGCGAGCTAAACCCCCTGGATGTCTTGGCTCACACCGTCCCTTATGCCACCGAAGATGATCAAGAGAAGAATATCGACCCTTGCTTCCCTGGCCTGCTGACATCAACTCCAAAACTGGACAGATCAGCTTTCAGGAAAAGAGAGCGGATGAGGGTATGTCTACAGAATATATTAATTGATGAAAATTGGGCTGTCTGCACTCTCAAAGTGCATGTTGTTGCCAAATGTAATTCATATGCTGTAAACCTAGTTCATAGTTGTTAGTTTCCTTTAATGCCAAACAAACACATACCAATCGTTGGTTAGAAGGCGATCGCCGAATTCGTCCTCGCTTTCTCCCGTGTCGCTGTGCTGTCGTGCCGTTTTCGTCGGTTTCGCTTGCATACGGTTCAAACCGATATGGCTCAATAGCTTCAGTTTCTTCTTCAATTTCGTTTTCGCTACCTGCCTCCACACTACAACCATCCGTTTCAAAACATGCGTAATCTGTTGAATCGCTTAAGCCGCTGAAATCCGAGTCTGAATCCGAGCTAATGTCGCTATAGCTTGCTGTTCTATGCGCCATGTTTGTTTGTGTTGGCATCACTATGTGACGTCACAGGAAAATGGACGGGTGTATATAACGATGGTTAAAATCAGGCACTTTGAAGCTTTTTTTAGGGATATTGCGTGATGGGTAAAATTTTGAAAAAAACTTCGAAAAATAAAATAAGCCACAGGGAACTGATTTTTAATGGTTTTAACCCTTCTGAAATTGTGATAATGTTCCCCTTTAACTGTATGTTGTCTAGATTTGAGGGATGTTTAGCAGGCTAAATGAAAGGCTTTGGCAACCCGGATTTGGCCCGAGCTTCACTTATTGAGGACCCCTGCCTTATAGCCTTGTTAGCCGCCTTTTGATTGAATGCAGTCCATATAAGAGCATACATGCATTGTTGTGTTTACATCAACATTTCACTTCCAATTAAACTCCAAGTCACAGAACGGTGCCTTAGATTCTCACTACATTTTTAACGCTGTAATGACGTCAAAGTCATTACACTTTGCCTCGTTGCGCCTCATGAACACACTTCAAATCAGCCTCATCAGCAATACTTCTTCCCTACGCTCCACAGAACTCACGAGGTGGTTTAAAAATTGGGCGGTGATGCTCAGATGTTATTCTCCACTCGCGAGCAACGTGATGAAATCGATCCCAGACAAGGTCAGCTGCGGCTCACGGCGAAGTAATTGCAGACAAACATGAAGGAAAAAAAAAAAAAGGTTTAATTTTTGGAGTCTTACACCATCTTGTCGTCGTAAGTTTTTGAGAAGCAATCAGACGCGTGCATGCTGCTGGTAACAGTTAGAGGAACATCAGCATTTTTCCAATCAGTCCCGCGAGAAAGGGCAACAGTGATTTGTCTGCAGCTATTTTACCTGTCACAGATGTTTAACTTCCTCACACATAATGGCTCTTGTATTCTGGCTAAACAGCCAACCGGCCTGTTTATTTGGAAGGAGGCGCTCACCGGGCATCTGACCCTCTTTCCAAATAACAACCCATATCGGCAAGATGAAGGGAAGATGAAGAGCAAATCGGGGTCCCATGTATTTGGACTAATTGGCAGAGGTGGGTAGTAACGCGCTACATTTACTCCGTTACATCTACTTGAGTAACTTTTGGGATAAATTGTACTTCTAAGAGTAGTTTTAATGCAACATACTTTTACTTTTACTTGAGTATATTTATGGAGAAGAAACTCTACTTTTACTCCACTACTTTTATCTACATTCAGCTCGCTACTCGCTACTAATTTTTAATGATCTGTTAATGCACGCTTTGTTTGTTTTGGTCTGTCAGACAGACCTTCATAGTGCCTGCGTTTCAACAAATACAGTCACTGGTGACGTTCACTCCGTTCCACCAATCAGATGCAGTCACTGGTGACGTTGGACCAATCAAACAGAGCCAGGCGGTCACATGACCTGACTTAAACAAGTTGAAAAACTT
>NC_084561.2:11981323-12093823 GCF_033978685.3 Nerophis lumbriciformis
GGCTTTCGCTTTACATAGTAGAGCTTTAACTTGCACTTACAGATGTAGCAACAAACTGTATTTAGTAACAGTGGTTTTCTGAACTGTTCCTGAGCCCATGTGGTGATATCCTTTAGAGATTGATGTCGGTTTTTGAGACAGTGCCGTCTGAGGGATCGAAGGTCACGGTCAATGTTGGTTTCCGGCCATGCCGCTTACGTGGAGTGATTTCTCCAGATTCTCTGAACCTTTTGATGATATTCTGGACCGTAGATGTTGAAATCCCTAAATTCCTTGCAATTGCACTTTGAGAAACGTTGTTCTTAAACTGTTTGACTATTTGCTCACGCAGTTGTGAACAAAGGGGTGTACCTCGACCCATCCTTTCTTGTGAAAGACTGAGCATTTTTTTGGGAAGCTGTTTTTATACCCAATCATGGCACCCACCTGTTCCCAATTAGCCTGCACACCTGTGGGATGTTCCAAATAAGTGTTTGATGAGGATTCCTCAACTTTATCAGTATTTATTGCCACCTTTCCCAACTTCTTTGTCACGTGTTGCTGGCATTAAATTCTAAAGGTAATGATTATTTGCAAAAAAAAAAAAAATCTTTATCAGTTTGAACATCAAACATGTTTTCTTTGTAGTGCATTCAATTGAATATGGGTTGAAAATTATTTGCAAATCATTGTATTCCGTTTATATTTACATCTAACACAATTTCCCAACTCATATGGAAACAGGGTTTGTATTTATGGTGAGTTCTTTTGACAGTTTAACATAACATTATTTAAAGTAGTTCCTTATTTTAATTGTATTACTATACATATAATTGTATGATCAAAACAAAGCCAACTGTACACAATAAGTAAACAAAAGCAAAACTCATTTAAATATTTTGTTTTTTGTCCACAAAGTCCTCCTGGGTCCAGGAAATAATTATTTCCTGGATTTGTAAACAAAAAATAACAAAACAAATATTTTGAGAAAATAAAAATATCGACCTGATCAGTCTAGTATCGATCATATACAGACACTTCCCTCGGTATCGACACCCCCAATTTATGGATGGATCTGCCTTCCTCTTACTTACTGTGACAATGACTATGTTTCCATGCACTAAACCAGTTTGATTTTCAAATACCGTATTTTTCGGACTATAAGTCGCCGTTTTTTTCATAGTTTGGCCGGGCTCCAGTGCGACTTATATATGTTTTTTTCCTTTTTTATTATGCATTTTGGGCAGGTGCGACTTATACTCCGGTGCGACTTATACTCCGAAAAATACGGTAGTTCTTTGTGCTGGACGCGGAAAAATAATCGTACGTCTTTGAAAGTCACACTCATATTTTCCCATACAAATGAAATGTCCATCAAGGCTTTAAAGGGGAACATTATCACAATTTCAGAATGGTTAAAACCATAAAAAATCAGTTCCCAGTGGCTTATTATATTTTTCAAAGTTTTTTTCAAAATTTTACCCATCACGCAATATCCCTAAAAAAAAGCTTCAAAGTGCCTGATTTTAACCATCGTTATATACACCCGTCCATTTTCCTGTGACGTCACACAGTGATGCCAATACAAACAAACATGGCGCATAGAACAGCAAGCTATAGCAACATTAGCTCGGATTCAGACTCGGATTTCAGCGGCTTAAGCGATTCAACAGATTACGCATGTATTGAAACGGATGGTTGTAGTGTGGAGGCAGGTAGCGAAAACAAAATTGAAGAAGAAACTGAAGCTATTGAGCCATATCGGTTTGAACCGTATGCAAGCGAAACCGACGAAAACGACACGACAGCCAGCGACACGGGAGAAAGCGAGGACGAATTCGGCGATCGCCTTCTAACCAACGATTGGTATGTGTTTGTTTGGCATTAAAGGAAACTAACAACTATGAACTAGGTTTACAGCATATGAAATACATTTGGCAACAACATGCACTCTGAGAGTGCAGACAGCCCAATTTTTATCAATGAATATATTCTGTAGACATACCCTCATGTCAGCAGGCCAGTGAAGCGAGGGTCGATATTCTTCTCTTGATCATCTTCGGGACGGTGTGAGCCAAGACACCCAGGGGGTTTAGCTCGCTCGTCTGCGGGAACAAACTGCCGCCGTTGCTTGCCGTGCTACCGAGGTCCTTTGTCCCTGAATTGCTCACACACTCCGGCAGATTCAATGGGGGTCTGGCGGCAGATTTCTTTGACTTTATCGTTGGAAATGCATCTGCTTTGAGTGACGCGGGATATCCACACATTCTTGCCATCTCTGTCGTAGCATAGCTTTCGTCGGTAAAGTGTGCGGAACAAACGTCCAATTTCTTGCCACTTTCGCATCTTTGGGCCACTGGTGCAATTTGAATCCGTCCCTGTTCGTGTTGTTACACCCTCCGACAACACACCAACGAGGCATGATGGCTTCAAGATACGGAAAACAGTCGAAAAAACGTAAAATAACAGAGCTGATTTGACTCGGTGTTTGAGAAAATGGCGGATTGCTTCCTGATGTGACGTGTTGCGTTTGGACCAGTTGTTTCTCCCAGGGAATTCAAGTTGCTGGTCGTTCCCAAGCTCTTTGTGACACGTACAGCTGAGTAGAAGAACCACCAGAGACAGAATAGGTATTTTGTAATTTTATCTCCAAAGCCTTGGAAATAGAATGAGACCAGTCCAGCATAGAACATTCAATCGCGCAGCTAAGATGGTCTGATCTAAAATATGGAAACCTTCTCTTCTATAAAGTGTCTCTCGCTCCCACCCTCGTTGTCTCTCTTTCCAGCCCAAACACATGCCCATGGTCCTCCTCAGCTGGGCACAGGAACAGATAAGGAAAAGGAGTATATGTCCTCCTTACATTCCTAAAGTCAAGGTTAGCACACAGTACTTGCAGACAACCAAAAGACCACAATTGGAAGAACACTAGCTGTTTTGTAATATGACTATGAAAATAAAGAAGTAACACTTAAATACGGATATATGTAAATATCTGTGACATCATCGCTCCAAGAGCGAATATTAGAAAGGCGTTTAATTCGCCAAAATTCACCCATTTAGAGTTCGGAAATCGGTTAAAAAAAAATATGGTCTTTTTTCTGCAACATCAAGGTATATATTGACGCTTACATAGGTCTGGTGATAATGTTCCCCTTTAACTGCACTAACAACAAACAAAGACATAATCGACCAACATAATACCCTTTCCTGTATTCTCTGACTCTTTCCTCCACGTTCATTGTCCTTCACCACAAAGCCACATGAACTTTGGTCAAACCAGATGGGTTTTTATACACTGTATCTGTAAATCTGCTAATATTTGTCCTTGTCAATCAAATTACATTTTTGTGGAGCAAAACATAAGAATCCCCCACACTCGTCCTTTCTCTTCTCCTTTGGTGGGTTCCATTAAACTTAATAAGCCCATAACAATGTTGGCCATAGTTTATTGAAAATACTCAATTGGACATAAAAACAGTCCAACACTAGCCCTGAGCTGTTATTCTTGGACCTGAATCCAACAGTCGCATTTTTCCCCTGCTTAAAAAAATAAGGTTTAGTCAACAGAAAGAGGATTTAGATCTGCTCTTACTAAAATAGGTAGAGATTAGGGCAGTCAAAGTTAACGCGATAGTAATGAGTTAAAGAATGTTTCCTTATATCGCACTTGGGTGACAGGAACGAATAGAGAGCAGACTAAGACAAAGAAAAGGGTGCATTGAATTAAAAAGTTCAGCTCGCTTCAAAGGCCTGGCAGGACACTCTGTTCACAAGACCAAAGTTATTTCCATCCACTGCCACCGGGAGTTGAGCTATCACCGTAGTTCCTAGCCGCTAGAACAGACCTGGGCAAATGAACCTCTATGTAGGTCTCACTTAGACCTACATTTCATATATTGACAACCCCTGTTTTAAATCAACAGGAAGTTTGCAATTCCCCCTTCAAAACAAAAGTTTTGTAAAAACCGGTCACCTTTTTTCAAACATGCAGCCCGTTGAGCTTTTCAATCTGGCCCGCTGGACATTCCCAAATAGTTAGGGACCGCAATGTCCCTTTGGGACAGAGGACCTTATTGTATTTTGTGCGTTCTATTCTTTATTATTATTATTTTTATTCCGCCTCCTCTTTGAGCTGTAATTTGACCCCCTTAACATGCTTCAAAACTCACCATATTTGACCCACACATCAGGACTGGCAAAAATTGCCATCTAATAAAAAAACCAAACCCCAAAACTCAAAATTGCGCTCTAGCGCCCCCTAGGAAAAAAAAAGACAAAACTGCTTGTAACTTCCGGTAGAAATGTCGTAGAGACTAGAAAAAAAAACCTCTATGTAGGTCTGACTTAGACCTAGATTACATACGTTGACTTCTTTCAGCAAAAATCAACAGGAAGTTGCCAATTCCCCCTTCAAAACAAAGGTTTAGTAAAAACAGTCACTTTTGCCTCTTTGAGCTGTAATTTGACAACCTTAACATGCTACAAAACTCACCATATTTGACACACACATCAGGACTGGCAAAAATTGCCATCTAATAAAAACAAACAAACCCAAAACTCAAAATTGCGCTCTAGCGCCCCCTAGGAAAAAACAGACAAAACTGCTTGTAACTTCTGGTAGAAATGTCGTAGAGACATGAAACAAAAACCTCTATGTAGGTCTGACTTAGACCTAGATTTCATACGTTGACTTCTTTCAGCAAAAACCAACGGGAAGTTGCCAATTCCCCCTTCAAAACAAAAGTTTAGTAAAAACAGTCACTTTTGCCTCTTTGAGCTGTAATTTGACCACCTTAACATGCTTCAAAACTCACCATATTTGACACACACACCAGGACTGGCAAGAATTGCCATCTAATAAAAAAACCAAACCCCAAAACTAAAAATTGCGCTCTAGCGCCCCCTAGGAAAAAACAGACAAAACTGCTTGTAACTTCCGGTAGAAATGTCGTAGAGACATGAAACAAAAACCTCTATGTAGGTCTGACTTAGACCTGGATTTCAAACGTTGACTTCTTTCAGCAAAAACCAACAGGAAGTTGCCAATTCCCCCTTCAAAACAAAAGTTTAGTAAAAACAGTCACTTTTGCCTCTTTGAGCTGTAATTTGACACCCTTAACATGCTTCAAAACTCACCATATTTGACACACACATCAGGACTGGCAAAAATTGCGATCTAATAAAAAACCCAACCCCAAAACTCAAAATTGCGCTCTAGCGCCCCCTTGCTGGAAGACAAATTGGCACTTCTACTTCCAGTTGCAAGCACTAAAAAGAAGGGCACTGCAGTACCTGCGGTGAGAAAACCAGTCCAAAATATGGCACCATAAACCTGTTCAGTGTATTTTATTTTTTTTCCCCCATAAAACTATTTGCACTATGGACGTCAGCGGAAAAATAAGCCGCACCGTATTATAAGCCGCAAAGTTCAAGGCGTAGGAAAAAAGTAGCGATTAATAGTCCGGAAATGACTGTATATATTTCATAATGGGAGATACAGTGAGCACTTAGGGACTGGAAAATGTATAAACTGTGTATATATGTATATATATATATATATATATATATATATATATATATATATATACATGTGTGTAAAAGTGTTTATGTGTGTGTGTGTATATATATATTTATATATATATGCATGTATGTATGTATGTATTTATATATTATATATACATATACACGTGTGTGTGTGTGTGTGTGTGTGTGTGTGTGTGTGTGTGTGTGTGTGTGTGTGTCCATACTATGGGTTAAGAAAACATACTATTTATTAAACATACATTTGCATAATATTCGGTTCACATTTAAATAAAATACCCTTATTAAAGATGAAAAAAACTCCTATTTGCAATCAAATGCGATTAATCTTGGTACACATACTCTATTAGAAGAAAGTAAAAGAGAGGACTGGATTAGACCTCATGTGGAAAATGTCTTGTCTGTAAAACAGTGTTTTTGTAAATTTTTTGTTGAGCTGTTTAAAAAAATAATATTTAATAAACAGACATTATTTACATATCTATTTTACATAAGATTGGGTGTACATTTTAATGAGGTACATTTATTAAAGATTTAAAAAAATATATGTTTGCCATTAATCGTAAGTTAAATGTGGACAATGCAATTAATAGTGAATACATACTGTATTTTAATCATTCGACAACCCTTGTGTTAATATAAGAAGAAAATCAAAGAGCTGAAATACTGTATTACATGAGCAGCCCACTCACTTGTATTCATTTATTTATTTCTTATTCACATTTTCACGGTTTGGAAAAATTGCGTATCTAAATCTGCATGAGGCAGCATTGGTAGGACTTTTTTTTTTCAGGGAGCTAAGATCTACAGTACCTGCTCGTCTGCTTCCAATGTCACGGACATCTGATTCGTCAACAAGGTATACATATATTTATCCAATTATTTAACCAGATAAGGGGGGCCGTGTCCCTATAGCGGAGGGGTGGGGGTGTGGCGCTCGAATCTGCAAATGATTCCAGTGTGGTCGGGAAGGTGGCAGCGGAATTCAGTGTTTGGGCCAAGAGGAAAAGAATGCAGATTTACCCAGTCAACAACTTGATATTTAGTTCATAATATTCTAACCCCGCCTAAAATTATAAGTGCAGCAGGAAAAAAAAAAACTACGCATGGTATTTTTCGGAAATAGCTGTCAATATATTTCCGCAATAAAGTCTACTGTGCATGTGTTGGAATATATACGACTCGTAGTTTGGGCCTCGTGGGCTGTAAAACACATTTGTCCGGTGACATCATGTACTCCAGGTTGGTGGTTCCCAGTTTAGTGTTGACGTAGGCTCAATGCCAGAATATTATCAGCCTCGAAGCGCTCTTTTTTCCCTATTTCCTCAAACATGACCTTTTATTTTGTAGTAGTGGAGGATGTCCCCTTTTGGGACAAGATGCAGGCAGAGCAAAGTACACAAGGGAGTCCTTGGCGTGCGATACTGTAAATACATGCAGGTGCTCCTGTTATGGAGATTTTCTGTACCTCCGCTTAAGTAGGTCCAGTTTTATTGTGGCGGGTCGGTGGGGAATTAACACTCCCACCCTTAACTTGTCAAAAACTATGAAACCAAATATGCCCCAATTCCATAGCCTTTAATGTGCCGACTC
The DNA here is from genome assembly GCF_033978685.3 of Nerophis lumbriciformis. Taxonomy (NCBI): domain Eukaryota; kingdom Metazoa; phylum Chordata; class Actinopteri; order Syngnathiformes; family Syngnathidae; genus Nerophis; species Nerophis lumbriciformis. The sequence continues at coordinate 11,988,440 of NC_084561.2, forward strand.
CCAGATGAAACCGGAGGCCGGTGGATGTACAAACCCAGTTTCCATATGAGTTGGGAAATTGTGTTAGATGTAAATATAAACGGAATACAATGATTTGCAAATCATTTTCAACCCATATTCAGTTGAATATGCTACAAAGACAACATATTTGATGTTCAAACTATTAAACTTTTTTTTTTTTTGGCAAATAAACATTAACTTTAGAATTTGATGCCAGCAACACGTGACAAAGAAGTTGGGAAAGGTGGCAATAAATACTGATAAAGTTGAGGAATGCTCATCAAACACTTATTTGGAACATCCCACAGGTGTGCAGGCAAATTGGGAACAGGTGGGTGCCATGATTGCGTATAAAAGTAGATTCCATGAAATGCTCAGTCATTCACAAACAAGGATGGGGCGAGGGTCACCACTTTGTCAACAAATGCATGGGCAAATTGTTGAACAGTTTAAGAAAAACCTTTCTCAACCAGCTATTGCAAGGAATTTAGGGATTTCACCATCTACGGTCCGTAATATCATCAAAGTGTTCAGAGAATCTGGAGAAATCACTGCACGTAAGCAGCTAAGCCCGTGACTTTTGATCCCTCAGGCTGTACTGCATCAACAAGCGACATCAGTGTGTAAAGGATATCACCACATGGGCTCAGGAACACTTCAGAAACCCACTGTCAGTAACTACAGTTGGTCGCTCCATCTGTAAGTGCAAGTTAAAACTCTCATATGCAAGGCGAAAACTGTTTATCAACAACACCCAGAAACGCCGTCGGCTTCGCTGGGCCCGAGCTCATCTAAGATGGACTGATACAAAGTGGAAAAGTGTTCTGTGGTCTGACGAGTCCACATTTCAAATTATTTTTGGAAACTGTGGACCTCGTGTCCTCCGGACCAAAGAGGAAAAGAACCATCCGGATTGTTATAGGTGCAAAGTTGAAAAGCCAGTATCTGTGATGGTATGGGGGTGTATTAGTGCCCAAGAGATGGGTAACTTACACATCTGTGAAGGCGCCATTAATGCTGAAAGGTACATACAGGTTTTGGAGCAACATATGTTGCCATCCAAGCAACGTTACCATGGACGCCCCTGCTTATTTCAGCAAGAACATGCCAAGCCACGTGTTACATCAACGTGGCTTCATAGTAAAAGAGTGCGGGTACTAGACTGGCCTGCCTGTAGTCCAGACCTGTCTCCCATTGAAAATGTGTGGCGCATTATGAAGCCTAAAATACGACAGCGGAGACCCCGGACTGTTGAACAACTGAAGCTCTACATAAAACAAGAATGGGAAAGAATTCCACTTTCAAAGCTTTAACAATTAGTTTCCTCAGTTCCCAATCGTTTACTGAGGGTTGTTAAAAGGAAAGGCCATGTCACACAGTGGTGAACATGCCCTTTCCCAACTACTTTGTCACGTGTTGCAGCCATGAAATTCTAAGTTAATTATTATTTGCAAAAAATAAAATAAAGTTTATGAGTTTGAACATCAAATATGTTGTCTTTGTAGTGCATTCAACTGAATATGGGTTGAAAAGGATTTGCAAATCATTGTATTCCGTTTATATTTACATCTAACACAATTTCCCAACTCATAAGGAAACGGGGTTTGTAATTGTCTCAGCTAACGGTACGGAACATGAACTAATCCATCCTTTTAAAAATGTCCTATTATTATTAAGGCACACAAAGTAATCATTTTTTTTCCCCTTCCCGAGTCCATCCGTCACTGGACCGCAGCCTGGATATTGGGAGAGCCCTGGATGAAGAACTTTCAAATCCCTTGCAAATCGACTTGTTTAAAATTACAGGGTAAACATTACAAGTCAGTGGTTTGTGCAAATTGCGTAATCACCATTACGTTGCATAACCTTTCTTGCGCAAAACATATAAAAAAAAACGCATTATCATATTGATGATTGTGCAAGGTCTGGAAGGACTTGGGAAAGAGTCCTGCTGTGGATGGAATACAATTGCAAATAGTAGGAGAGACGTTTCAGCGGTGTGCCACACAGTGTTTGTGATAAAGGCCGTTACTTTTATGAGTAATCTAATTACTTTTATGTACGCTACAATGGCGTTACCGTAACGTGGCACGCTACTTTTGAAGTTCAATGCAGGAAGCAACTTTTTTACTAATGAAAGCAACAACCATGAAGTTGATATCAAACAGAAGGAGGCAACATCACACAGCAAACATGTAATACATGCACACATTCACACCACTACTACGTGGGGATAATGAACAATGAATCGAGGATTGAAGTGACCAGCTTGCCATCCAACAAATTGGAGAAGAAGATATGACAGCCATGGAAGCACATTCATTGTGTTTATTAACCAGACGTAACACAATCCAGGGAAAACATTCAACAGAGCTGCCGTCACTGCCGCTGCTAAGCTAACAAACACAGCTGAGCTAAAATCCTGATCGTTGCGCATTCTCGCGGACGTCACACGTCACTTGGCAACAGGCACCCCCTGTTTAAAGACACACGCACTCTGCTCTCATGAAACGTCTCTCAACTGCTTATGCCAAATTTTTTTTTTTTTTTTAAATAAATGGTAAATGTAATTTACACTTAGCGTAATTTGGTTACTAATTAAATCATTATTTTGTTAAAGTCACAAATAACTTAATTAATTACTTTTTAATAGTACATTTTTCAAACACTGGCGACACGATATACTCTATATTAGTTATTTGCATCAGTAAGTGTGTGGCTCACTCACTGGCTGTATTGACGCCACACTCATAATGTGTTGGTGTTTCACAATGGCGCCATCTGCTGGATTTAAAAAAAGTTACTACTGTATTTTTCTGAGTATAAGTCGCACCGGAGTATAAGTCGCACCTGCCGAAAATGCATAATAAAGAAGGGAAAAAAAAATATATAAATCGCATTGGAGCCCGGCCAAACTATGAAAAAAACTGCGACTTATAGTCCGAAAAATACGGTATATGTCAAATTAATATTTAGCAAATGTTTTTTTTTTTGTGCTATTTTTTAAAGAATATGATACACGCAACTCTGGTCAACGAGCCAAATATTAAACCGCAAAAGAAGAGCATTTACCTTATTTGTCGCTCTAAGATGAAAATCATACCCCATTTCAGATTTTTTGCCTTTTCTTAGTTTAATTTGGATCGATAATGGCGACAAAAAACGATGTCGCCACTTGTCTGACTTCTTTCAGTACAAGCAGTCGGAAGAAGAGCTTCCAGATAAACATAATATACAGTCAAATGACACAGCAGCTGTATTGTTCAGGTGTTGTTTTTTTCTTAATGTGATACTCACAGTGACATATCAAGGGACACAGTGTCACTCATTGTGTTTCATTATGTATCGATGCTTCAGTATCGTTTATACCAGTGTTTTTCAACCACTGTGCCGTGAGATACAGTCTGGTGGGATTGAGATTGTCATTTCACCTAATTGGATTATTATTTTTTTTTTGCAAACCAGTAATTATAATTTGCAAATAATGTGCCGTTGTTGAGTGTCTGTGATGTCTAGAGCTCGGCAGAGTAACCATGTAATACTCTTTCATATCAGTAGGTGTCAGCCGGTAGCTAAATGCTTTGTAGATATTGGTTTGTCGTGATCACAGTATCTAATACTTAAACCAAAAATAAACAAAAGACGAGGGCCGCTAAGAAAAGGCATTAAAGCTTAGGGAAGACTATGCAGAATGAAACTAAAACTGAACTGGCTACTGTCAATACGGGGACTATGGGATGGTTTGTTTTCCCGGAATGCAAAGGAAAGTTGGAGCGGGCAAGACGTGAAGGTAAGGACATATTTTATTATTACTATAAAAAAGGAACAAAAGGCGCGCACAAGGCGGAAGTACAAAAACTTGGCTAATGAAACAAAAACTTGCACAAAGGCAGAAACTATGAACATGAAGCAAAACTCGTTAACTGTGACATGAAAAAACAAAACTTACGTGGCATGGCAAGAAGCATAACTATGAACAGGCATGAGTATCAGTAGTAGCGTGGCATGAAGTGAGCAGAGGTAATGTCGCCAGGCTGACTTCCTGGCAACTATCGGTTTAAATAATAGTGACATGATTAGTGAAAATAGGTGCGTGACTCAAAATGTGAAACAGGTGAAACTAACGTTTGCTATGGTGACAAAACAAGAGAGTGAAAAAGCAGGAACTAAGTGTCCAAAAACCAAACAGAACATGACTTAAACAAAACATGATCACAAACATGACAGCTATTAAGTAAACAAAAAACTGAATGCTGGACGACAGCAAAGACTTCCAGCGTGCGGAGCAGACGGCGTCCACAAAGTACATCCGCACATGACATGACAATCAACAATGTCTGCACAAAAAAGGATGAAACAACTTAAATATTCTTGATTGCTAAAACAAAGTAGATGCGGGGAATAGCGCTCAAGGAAGACATGAAACGGCTACAGGAAAATACACACAAAACGGCAAAAGCTGCCAAAATTGGAGCGCAAGACAAGAACGAAAACACTGCACACAGAAAGACACCAAAAAAGTCAAAATAAGTCACGGCGTGATGTGACAGGTCGTGACACTACTTTGAGACAAGTATAGTGATGCATGCTTGGTTATGGTTTAAATTCATATCCAACAATTGTGACAACAACTTTTTAAAATCATTTTTTAATGATTTCTGCTGGTGGTGTGCCTTTGTATTTTTCAATTGAAAAAAAAGTGCCTTGGCTCAAAAAAGGTTGAAATAAAAAGTGTATTCTTCGCAATTTGTCGCCATTATCGATCCAAATCAAACTAAGAAAAGGCAAAAAATCTGAAATGGGGTATGATTTTCATCTTAGAGCGACAAATAAGGTAAATGTTCTTCTTTTGCGGTTTAATATTTGGCTCGTTGACCAGAGTTGCGTGTATCATATTCTTTAAAAAATAGCACAAAAAAAAAACATTTGCTAAATATTAATTTGACATATACCGTATTTTTCGGACTATAAGTCGCAGTTTTTTTCATAGTTTGGCCGGGCTCCAGTGCGATTTATATATGTTTTTTTCCTTATTTATTATGCATTTTCGGCAGGTGCGACTTATACTCCGGTGTGACTTATACTCAGAAAAATACGGTAGTAACTTTTTTAACGATATTTACTGCATACTTGCCAACCTTGAGACCTCCAATTTCGGGAGGTGGGTGCGGGGGGCGTGGTTAAGAGGGGAGGAGTATATTTACAGCTAGAATTCACCAAGTCAAGTATTTCATATATATATATATATATATATATATATATATATATATATATATATATATATATATATATATATATATATATATATCCCCGCGACCCCGAAGGGAATAAGTGGTAGAAAATGGATGGATGGATGAATGGATATATATATATATATATATATATATATATATATATATATATATATATATATATATATATATATATATATATATATAAGAAATACTTGACTTTCAGTGAATTCTAGCTATATATATATATATATATATATATATATATATATATATATATATATATATATATATATATATATATATATATATATATAAAAGAAATACTTGAATTTCAGTGTTCATTTATTTACACATATACACACACATAACACTCATCTACTCATTGTTGAGTTAAGGGTTGAATTGTCCATCCTTGTTCTATTCTCTGTCACTATCTTTCTAACCATGCTGAACACCCTCTCTGATTATGCATTGCTGTGTGGCACGCACAAAAGTGCTTTCATCAAATGCACTAGATGGCAGTATTGTCCTGTTTAAGAGTGTCACAACATTGCTGTTTACGGCAGACGGACTGCTTTACTGTAGACGTTCTTTATATTGTGGGAAAGCGGACTCAGGTCCGCATGGAGCTGGAGGGGGCGTGGCCTCCGGCTCCGCCTGAATTTCGGGAGATTTTCGGGAGAAAATTTGTCCCGGGAGGTTTTCGGGAGAGGCGCTGAATTTCGGGAGTCTCCCGGAAAATCCGGGAGGGTTGGCAAGTATGATTTACTGTAAATATTATGTGTATATGTCCACTGCCTCTCAGGGGATATATTATACAGTAAAATATACAGCTTGGTGTAAAGTGAATTTCAATTTGAGGAATCATAATTGGTAAAAGCATAAATAATACATCTGTTGCCAATATTCATGATCATCAGGGTTGTATTAGGTCACTATGAATTCTACTTGTCAGCATGTGCATGTCGGGTGCGTAGGCTGAGTTGTGTTCTGGCCTGTGAATATTGTTTGTAAAAATAAACCCGTGTTATGGATTTTCAAATGCATGTCCTTTGAACATGAAACAGATCTGACTTGTTTTCTAGATTTGTATCGCCTTCCCCCATGACTCTTACTTTCAATTCTCCGAGTCTTGTAATGTATGTGAGAAACACGGCGGTCTTCGAGGGGTCCTCTGCGGCCCTTGAGACCTGGTGCCGCTCAGGTCATCCTTCTTGCCTTGTCTTCAGGCTTCCTTCGCGAGCTTCCTCGCAAAAACTCCCTGACTTGAGATCAAAGGGGGAATAGTGAATCCCACGGCTTGTTTTTGGAGTCGCACCGCCAACCTCCACCCCCGGCTGTGATCTAATCAGGCAAACGCACGACCGTGGGGGTGCGACGGTGTGGTTTTCAGTGCGGGCGAGTCCACGACGCAGCTCCCTGCTGACATCCCTTAACTCAACACTAGCTGTGACTCACTAGAGAAAGGACATGGCCTTTTGGCACCCTGCAGGATTCTCTTTGAGGGAGACTACAAAAGTCAGATTGTCTGGGTCTATTTGTGTTTGTGTGTGGGAAGGCGGGGACAACACGGTGGAAAAATACATAACTAAAGATCCTAATGCGAACGGAGACGCAAGAGACATTCCAGTAGAAGCAGGCGCCATCAAAGCTCCAGGATGTCAGACGGGGTTAGAGGGAAAAAGCCAGGAATTGTTGCATACAGTTACAGCCTAACCTGAGAAGGATGGAACAGTGGCAATACTGAAAGTCTGCACAATTCTTTGGTATCCTCTTTTCTGCTTTGGGTTCAAAAGAAACGAGTCAGCAAATACCTACGTGTGAGGGGTCGGATCCAAACTCTTCCACAAAACTGCTTGAGCATGCTTTATGTCTGGCTATATTTGAGTATCCCTAGTATCCGTTCTGCCTCTCTCCACCTTGGGGCATTGTCCAATAACCTGCCCGAACCTTGGTCATGCACCAGAAACAAACAGAAGACACACATTTTTTTTTCATATCAAACACAGCCTGGGAGTGAAAGTTCTGTAGATTACTCTTAAAATCTTTGTCATGAAAATACTCCATCTGGATCCAGTTGTGGTGGACTTGTCACTTATTATTTTCCCACTGTGATGTTTGGATCTCGGTCCGAGCTGAAGGAAGCGTGCATGCGCGTTTGTAATCGTAGAGTCACTTCTTAAGGGTTACCCAATATGGCTTCACAGGGCAAAAGCATCACCTTGCTGAGCAAATATCCCTCGGAGCAAGAAATAGGCCTTCCACACTGATATTTATCAAGGAGCAAACGTTCAACAACTAACAGGTCTTGATGGTCTTGGGACACGCCATTTAAGGGGTTGGGCCAAACCTCTAAGTTCCCCTTGAATCTTCATGGTCTCAAGGCAATTTGGAGAATCATACGCTTGAAATGCTGTGGGAACAATTAGAGAAAAGCCCAAGGAAGTAAAGTTATTGGGTTATTGATTGGTGATCTGTGATTACTCGGACAGGCCGAAAGAGTCATTATGCTACAGAGTTTTCATTATGCTAATGGTGTCTTGATCCTGTTATAGCCCTTTGGTGGGGGCTTAGCACGACTCCTGCAATTCCCTGCCAAAACACACGGGGCAGTATTATCCTAAGAATAGGCAATCATAACCCTTGTTGACAAGCTTTTTAGCTACCTGTGACATAAAAGAAGTGTATTCTTAGCAATTTTCCTCCATGAATCGTTGGAGAAGTGGACATGCTTGTAATGGGGCGAATAAGTATTATATAAGTGCTCATAATTAGGAATCTTCGCTGAGACGCTCCTTAAGTTTCTACATTCTCAGGGCATTGCATCTGAACTTGATGTTTTGCCCCTCATCCAAGCAAGCCTAATTAGTTCATGCTCAAACACATAATTGGGAGAGCTCTAGTCTGAGAGCCTGGTGCCGAATACAAAGTATGTATCCTCTGCAAAAGGGGGGCATGGCCCGACAAAAAATGGTACGACCTAGTCTGAGATCTAACTGTTGTTGGGCTGGAAAGAAGTCTTTGTATCCAGCACCGGACTCTCAGACGAGAGTTGTCCTATCTAAATCTGTGAGCATGAACTGATGAAGCCTGCTCGGGTTAGAGGCGAAACATCTTCGAAGACAATCTGAACAGTCCAGTGGCAATCGATTCAATTCTCTGAGAATAAAACGACCATGATGAATAAGAATATTCACCAAAAATGTATACCGTATTGTCCGTATAATCCATTTTTTCCCTCAAAACTCGACAGTGCGCCTTATAACCCGGGGCGTCTAATGTAAGGAATACGTTTGGTTGAGCTTACCTACCTTGAAGATATTTTATTTGGTACATAGTGTAATGATAAGTGTGACCAGTAGATGGCAGTCAAACATAAGAGATAAGTGTAGGCTGCACTATGATGGCAATATGACTCAAGTAAGCAACACCAACATTTTATATGTTCCATTGAAAATATAGAACATTAGAACATTACACACGGCTCACAAAAATCTATCAAAATGTTTCAGTACGACTTTGGTAAGCTATGAAGCTGCACCGCTTGACGTGCTTCAACATACGAGTATTATTATGGTGTGTGTATAAAGTACGACATACTATCTGGCGTTTTGTTTCACAATGTTATGGAAAAGCAACTTTTCTTACCTTCTGGTACCTGCTGATCTGTATTTGGGATCTGCAAAAATCCTGAAAAATTACGCGCAGCCGCCTTTGCCGAAGTCTTATTTTTCTCTATCTTCTTTTTATGGGACATTCATCCTCCACTGTTGCCATTTCTAATATAAAGTAGTGTAAAGTTCTTACTTATATCTGTCAGTACACTCGCTATGAAAGCGCTAAAACATACCGGTGTAGTGAGTTTACATTATTCACCCAAGAAACTTTACTTATTAAGAGAGTTCCGGTCGGACGGTTTTCCACGCGACACATTTCTAGTGTTGTTGTTTCGTGATGAGGAGATGCTGCTCTGTTATTGATTGAAGTAAAGTCTGAATGTCATTAAAACAGTTAGCTCCATCTTTTGACACTTCTTCCTCTCCCGTCCTTGCACGCTTCACCGCTACAACAAAGATGACTGGGAGAAGACGCCGTCGAAGGTGAGCCACGTAAATAAGACTGCCCACAAAACGGCGCAGCCGGAAGCGACTGTCAGAAAGTGGCTTGAAGATGATCTGTAAAACATCATCTATGCAACATTTTGACCAAAGAACCACCATTACATGTTATGTGTGTGCCGTGGGAGATTATCTTATTTCACCTATGTGGGTTAAAAATATATTTTGCAAACCAGTAATTATAGTCTGCAAATTATGTGTTGTTGTTGAGTGTCGGTGCTGTCTAGAGCTTGGCAGAGTAACCGTGTAATAATCTTCCATATCAGTAGGTGGCAGCCGGTAGCTAATTGCTTTGTAGATGTAGGAAACAGCGGGAGGCAGCGTGCAGGTAAAAAGGTATCTAATGCTTAAACCAAAAATAAACAAAAGGTGAGTGCCCCTAAGAAAAGGCATTGAAGCTTAGGGAAGGCTATGCAGAACGAAACTAAAACTGAACTGGCTACAAAGTAAACAAAAACAGAATGCTGGACGACAGCAAAGACTTACTGTGGAGCAAAGACTTACTGCGGAGCAAAGACAATGTACATCCGAACATGACATGACAGTCAACAATGTCCCCACAAAGAAGTTTAAAAACAACTAAAATAGTCTTGAATGCTAAAACAGAGTAGATGCGGGAAATATCGCTCAAAAGAAGGCATGAAACTGCTACAGGAAAATACCAAAAAAAGAGAAAAAGCCACCAAAATAGGAGCGCAAGACAAGAACCAAAACACTATACACAAGAAAAGAGCAAGAAATGGCGTGATGTGACAGTACACCTACTTTGAGACAAGAGCTATATTGATGCATGCTTGGTTATGGTTTAAAGTCATATCCAACAATTGCGACAACGACTTTTTACTGTCAACTGAGTTTCGTTTTTTGAAGGATTTCTGCTGGTGGTGTGCCTCCGGATATTTTCAACCCAAAAAATGTGCCTTGGCTCCAAAAAGGTTGAAAAACACTGATGTAGACCACAAGGAAGTGTTTTACATTCAGAAAAAAAACATAATAATATGACTCCTTTAATACGCCTTATAATCCGGTGCGCCCTATGGTCCGGAAAATACGGTATTTTGTTTCTTTTGTTCCTGCATATTTAAAATTACGCTTTTACAGGAGGAATAGAAACAGAAAAGACCATAAAACTGGAAACGATGCACTAATGAAACCTTTAGTCTACCGCAGGGGTCGGCAACCTTTACCAGTCAAAGAGCCATTTTGACCAGTTTCACAAATTAAAGTAAACAATGGGAGCCACAAAAATCTTTTGAAATTTAACATGAAATAACACTGTTTACAAAGTTTTTTTTTTTTGCTTCGTGCTATGTATTAACCAAGGGTCTCAGACACGCGGCCCACACCTTAACATGAAAATTCAATGGTAGTGCGGCCCGCGTATTTCATATGGATGACGCTTGACAGCGTCATACTTGACAAGCCGTAGTCTGTCGATTTTTCCAGCATACTACTACTTTCAGGGCAACTATTCTGCCAAATGTGCCGTGATGGTACAGCATTTAGCGCTCACTACAACCAACGTGCCGGCCCAGCCACACGTTGTATGGGGCTTCTGCTTGAACATGAAAGTGACAGCAAGGCATACTTGGTCAACAACCACACAGGTTACACTGACGGTGGCGGTATAAAAAACTTTAACACTCTTACTAATAATGCGCCACACTGTGAACCCACACCAAACAAGAATGACAAACACATTTCGGGAGAACATCTGCACCGTAACACAACATAAACCCAACAAAACAAATACCCAGAATCCCATGCAGCCCTAACTCTTTCGGGCTACATTATACACCCCCCCACCCCCACCAAACCCCGCCCACCTCAACCGACGCACAGAGTGGGGGGGTGGTTGATGTGTGAGGGAGCAGGGTTGGGGTGGGGGCAGGGTTTGGTGGTGTATAATGGAGCCCGGAAGAGTCAGGGCTGCATGGGATTCTGGGTATTTGTTCTGTTGTGTTTATGTTGTGTTAAGGTGCAGATGTTCTCCCGAAATGTGTTAGTCATTCTTGTTTGGTTTTGGTTCAAAGTGTGGCGCATTATTAGTAAGAGTAAAGTTTTTTATACCAGTCAATGCCATAGAGGCTGATTGACAAGTTGTTTGATGGAATGAGGTGCCAAGTCGTCAATGGAGGAAAACTCACATGACAATTAGAAGACTGGCATGGACAGGGATGTCTCCTCTCTTGTTTCTATTTGTTTGCTCACTATTAACTGGATCTTGAAGACCACCACTGAAAATATGAACGAAATCCTGTGGACACCTGGTAGGCGGCTGAATGGTTTAGACTTTGCTGATGACCTGGCCCTCCTTTCACACACCAGGCAATACATGCAAGAGAAGTCAACCGATCCAATCCAATTTAGCCTAAACATCCACAAGGACAAAACTAAGATCCTCAAGACAAATCAGTGTCAAATGTTAAATCCGTCCGTCTTTATGGAGCAGAAACTTGGAGGACCATCAAGTACAGACTACCATCAATACATGCCCGCCACATCATTTTATATGGCCCAGCAACCTGAGGGTTCCTGGTTCAATCCCCACCTTCTACCATCCTAGTCACGTCCGTTGTGTCCTTGAGCAAGACACTCCACCCTTGCTCCTGATGGGTCCTGGTTAGCGCCTTGCATGGCAGCTCCCGCCATCAGTGTGTGAATGTGTGTGTGAATGGGTGAATGTGGAAATAGTGTCAAAGCGCTTTGAGTAGGGATGTCCGTTAATATCACACTGCTGATATTATCGGACGATAAATGCTTTAAAATGTAATATCGGAAATTATCGGCATCGGTTTCAAAATGATCGGTATCGGTTTCAAAAAGTAAAACTCATGACTTTTTAAAACGCCGCCGTGTACACGGACGTAGGGAGAAGTACAGAGCGCCGATAAACCTTAGCGTGCCGGCCCAGTCACATAATATCTACGGCTTTACACACACACACGAGTGAATGCAAAGCATACTTGGTCAACAGCCATACAGGTCACACTGAGGGTGGCCGTATAAACAACTTTAACATTGTTACAAATATGTGCCACACTGTGAACCCACACCAAACAAGAATGACAAACACATTTCGGGGGAACATCCGCACCGTAACACAACATAAACACAACAGAACAAATACCCAGAACCCCTTGCAGCACTAACTCTTCCGGGGTGCTACAATATACACCCCTCGCTACCCCCCAACCCCTCACCCCGCCCACCCCAACCTCCTCATGCTCTCTCAATTCCAAGCTGCTGTTTTGAGGCATGTTAAAAAAAAAAAATGCACTTTGTGACTTCAATAATAAATATGGCAGTGCCATGTTGGCATTTTTTTTCCATAACGTGAGTTGATTTATTTTGGAAAACCTTATTACATTGTTTAATGCATCCAGCGGGGCATCACAACAAAATTAGGCATAATAATGTGTTAATTCCACGACTGTATCAGTTGATATCAGAATCGGTAATTAAGAGTTGGACAATATCGGAATATCGGATATCGGCAAAAAAGCCATTATTGGACATCTCTAGCTTTTAGTACCTTAAAGGTAGAAAAGTGCTATACAAGTATAACCCATCAAGTACAGACTATCATCAATACATGCCCGCCACGTCATTTTATATGGCCCTGCATGAAATTGCATTCATTTAAAACTTTGATATCGTCTAATATTGCGACAAATATTATATAAACATATATTCCAAAAATTTTTTGCTGCAATAAAAATAACTGAAAAAGTTGCTTGGCTTATTATGAAAGTATTATTGTAGCGTGTATCTCAATATGTGTGTGTGTACTAATGTGTGTGTATCAATCTCTGTGTGGGTGTAATCAGATCTGCGCGTGTGTTTTAAGTTGTCTGTCCGTATTATGATTTGTCTGTGTGTAATAAAAAAGTTGTACTTTTTTTTTTATTTGAAGTAATACACCATAAAAACAACGGTAGATTTTGGTGTAAAAAAAACAACATACCTATAAATTCAGTTGCCAGACTTTTACTGTGTAAATAACAAAATTGTGGTTCAGTTTTCCCATTTACAGGAATGCACCGTAAAAAACGACCATTGAGTTAAAAAAAAAAAAAAATGGCATCCCGGTCACCAGAATTTTAACGTAAACTGTTTTTCCTTTTACAGTACTACACTGTAAAAACAACTGCAGATTTTACGTTAAAAAACTGGCAGCTCTGTTGCCAGAATTGTATCTTATACCAGTGTTTTTTAACCTTTTCTCAGACAAGGCACATTTTTTTCATTGAAAAAATCTCGAGGCACACCACCAGCAGAAAACATTAAGAAATGAAACAGCCGATATTGACAGTGAAAAGTCGTTCTCGCAATTGTTGGATATGAATTCAAACCATAACCAACCATAGTAGGTTTTCTGTCACGACCTGAGTGTAGTGTTTTACGCTCATATTTTGTTGTTGATTGTCATGTCATGTACGTATGTACTTTGTGGACGCAGTCTGCTGCGCCACAGTAAGTCTTTGCTGTCGTCCAGCATTCTGTTTTTGTTTACTTTGCAGCAAGTTCAGTTTGAGCTTTGTTCTGCATAGCCTTCCCTAAGCTTCAATGCCTTTTCTTAGCGGCACTTGCCTTTTGTTTATTTTTGGTTTAAGCATTAGACACCTTTTTACCTGCACGCTGCCTCCCGCTGTCTTCTGCATATTGTGATCACGACAAACTATGTTCCCGACGTCTACAAAGCAATTAGCTACCAGGTGCCACCTACTGATATGGAAGAGTATTACACGGTTACTCTGCCGATCACTAGACAGCACTGACACTCAACAACGGCACATTTGCGGATTATAATTAAAAATATTTTTAACCCAATTAGGTGAAATTACATAATCTCCCACGGCATACCAGACAATATCTCACGGTACATTAGAGTTGAAAAACACTGCCTTATATTAACCGTGGTCCTGTTTTTTTTTTCCAATTTACAATAATATGCGGGGAAAAAACACTGTAATATTAACGGTAAAATTCTGAGCTCTTTTTAACTATAAAATATACAGATTTTTTTTTTTTACGGCGTCATGCAAAACTATAATAATTAAATTCATAGGCAATTGTCTCCTGAAATCAAGGAGCGAATCCTTATACATTTATATTCATATATTATTTCCTCTGAGGGCAGCTTTAACTGTGATGTGGACCTCAATGAAAAGGAGTTTGACACCCCTGCTCCAGGACCACTGTTGACGGCCTCGGCTTTGCTGAACGTGCCATTTAATAAACATGGAGTTCCGAGATCAGTCGGCGAGCAGGTTTACCAACAATCCTCATACAAAAACATTTCTTCCAAATGTGCCTCCCTGCGCTGATTACGGTGGCGTCATGGCAGTTATAATGGCGCTCGCTTCATTTTGAGCGCCGCATCAGTAGGAGAGGCTTGCTCCTGCCAGCCTGCTAACTCCATGATTGTTTCCAGTCAAGTGGAGCTGCCCTCTGGACAGCATTTTCAAGTTTGAGAGTAATGGCCAATTAACCAGGAGGCACTTTGTTGAAAGGATGCGCCTTCAAACAGCCGTCATGTCTAAACATACTCTACATGTGAATATCTCTTCCCTGGAATACATATCAATATTTACAGTACAGCAACAAAGAGAGATAATAATTACACTTTTGCTGGATTATTAAATGGGAACACTATCACAATTTCAGAAGGGTTAAAATCATTAAAAATCAGTTCCCAGTGGCTTATTTTATTTTTCGAAGTTTTTTTCAAAATTTTACCCATCATGCAATATCCCTAAAAAAAAGCTTCAAAGTGCCTGATTTTAACCATCGTTGTATGCACCCGTCCATTTTCCTGTGACGTCACACAGTGATGCCAACACAAACAAACATGGCGCATAGAACAGCAAGCTATAGCGACATTAGCTCGGATTCAGACTCGGATTTCAGCGGCTTAAGCGATTCAACAGATTACGCATGTATTGAAACGGATGGTTGTAGTGTGGAGGCAGGTAGCGAAAACGAAATTGAAGAAGAAACTGAAGCTATTGAGCCATATCGGTTTGAACCGTATGCAAGCAAAACCGACGAAAACAACACGGGAGAAAGCGAGGACGAATTCGGCGATCGCCTTCTAACCAACGATTGGTATGTGTTTGTTTGGCATTAAAGGAAACTAACAACTATGAACTAGGTTTACAGCATATGAAATACATTTGGCAACAACATGCACTTTGAGAGTGCAGACAGCCCAATTTCCATCAATTAATATATTCTGTAGACATAACCTCATTCGCTCTCTTTTCTTGAAAGCTGATCTGTCCAGTTTTGGAGTTGATGTCAGCAGGCCAGGGAAGCTAGGGTCGATATTCTTCTCTTGATCATCTTCGGTGGCATAAGGGACGGTGTGAGCCAAGACATCCAGGGGGTTTAGCTCGCTCGTCTGCGGGAACAAACTGCCGCCATTGCTTGCCGTGCTACCGAGGTCCTTTGTCCCTGAATTGCTCACACACTCCGGCAGATTCAATGGGGGTCTGGCGGCAGATTTCTTTGACTTTATCGTTGGAAATGCATCTGCTTTGAGTGTCGCAGGATATCCACACATTCTTGCCATCTCTGTCGTAGCATAGCTTTCGTCGGTAAAGTGTGCGGAACAAACGTCCAATTTCTTGCCACTTTCGCATCTTTGGGCCACTGGTGCAACTTGAATCCGTCCCTGTTCGTGTTGTTACAAAAGTTGAGATATGGGTATAAGTTGAGATAAATGCGGCACGCAAAATGCTTTAAAATGTAATATCGGAAATTATCGGTATCAGTTTCAAAAAGTCAAATATATGACTTTTTAAAACGCCGCTGTGTACACGGACGTAGGGAGAAGTACAGAGCACCAATAAACCTTAAAGGTACTGCCTTTGCGTGCCGGCCCAATCACATAATATCTACGGCTTTTACGCACACACAAGTGAATGCATTCATACTTTGCCAATAACCATACAGGTCACACTGAGGGTGGCCGTATAAACAACGTTAACACTGTTACAAATATGCGCCACACTGCGAACCCACACCTAACAAGAATGACAAACACATTTCGGGAGAACATCCGCACCGTAACACAACAAAAACACACCAGAACAAATACCCAGAACCCCTTGCAGCACTAACTCTTTCGGGACGCTACAATATAAGCCCCCCGCTACCCCTACACCCCTCCCACCTCAACCCCGCCCACCTCAACCTCATGTCCCAAATTCCAAGCTGCTGTTTTGAGGCATGTTAAAAAAAATAATGCACTTTGTGACTTCAATAATACATATGGCAGTGCCATGTTGGCACTTTTTTTCCATAACTTGAGTTGATTTATTTTGGAAAACCTTGTTGCATTGTTTAATGCATCCAGCGGGGCATCACAACAAAATTAAGCATAATAATGTGGTAATTCCACGACTGTATACATCGGTATCGGTTGATATCGGAATCGGTAATTAAGAGTTGGACAATATAGGAATATCGGATGTCGGCAAAAAAAGCCATTATCGGACATCTCTAGGTATAAGTTTATTTAAGTTAAGTTAAAGTTCCAATGATTGTCACACACACACACTAGGTGCGGTGAAATTATCTTCTGCATTTGACCCATCCCTTTGTTCAACCCCTGGGAGGTGAGGGGAGCAGTGAGCTGAAGCGGTGGCCACGCCCGGGAATCATTTGGTGATTTAACCCCCAATTCCAACCCTTGATGCTGAGTGCCAAGCAGGGAGGTAATGGGTCCCATTTGTATAGTCTTCAAACAAAACCAATTTTCTTTTAAGTAATATAGATATTTATCAAAGCTCTGTTTATTTATTTTATGTAGGAATGTAGTTTATCCAAGACCTGGCATCCAATGTTAATAAAAAAGTATAGATTCTAAATCAAGAATAATTTTGTTAGAATAATTATGTGTAAGGTATCACAAAAGTTTTCGTTTTCTGAAACTTCCGGCGAGCAGACAGAGGCTGTCTTTGTTGCACCAAGCCAAAGGCTTGTAAAATTCCATTGTGTACGATGGGAGGAGACGGGAGGGGTTATCTATTGTGATCCAAGACTTGCCCAAGCTCGATCCAGGACCAGTCCAAGACCGTGGCATCTTTTTCTTTTGTGTTAATGTGACCGAAAACAATGGCTGTTTACATACCCCCCCATTCCTTTAGAAATAGTTGTTGTTATGTAAACAGGGAAAGTCCAATTAAAAAAAGGGGGCGTATACAATCTTTCGCCAGAGCGTGGATGACACTGAAAGAGGTTACAGGTCGACACGTTTCTCCTCAATTGAGCCAAATTTAATTCTGCCTCTGTTTGATTATTTGCTTCTTGTCTCGTTTAATAGATGTCATCAGTGTTTGAACCTGACACATTTCAAATTGAGAATCGATTCTGAATGGAATAGTTACTCTCAAGAATCGAATCAAATCATGCGGTGGCCAAAATTCCACAGCCCTAATGTGCAATAGTCACTATTTTCATGCATTTATGATTCCTTTCTGCGGTGACTTGTTCCTCACATCTGCCTTAGTTCACTTTGTTAGCAAACATTTGAAACCAGAAGTTTCAATGACGCATCGGGGAGGAAACAATGAAATCTTTTCCCGCTTTTCACTTTGGCCGCCAGACCAACTTTTCAAATATCAGCCAGTCGTCACATGATTCCGCAATGCCGTGAAATGGCCTCCACAAAGCCCAAAAGAAACACTTCCAGGAACACCCCTTATTCTTTTTGTCAACCGTTCCAAATATATACTATCACACACCAACTGGAGACACAAAAAACGGGGAACCGCAGCAGCACTCTCCACAGGGGGCCACAGTTTGAACAAGTGCACACTATTGCAGCACATTAACGCTATAAATTCACAATATGACATTTAACTGGAATAAAACATGAAGCAATCTCTGCCACGTGACCTATTTGCATCCCTGATTCTTGGAGGAAGACGTAAAATGGACGAGTATCCGATCCGATATTGATCCGAAAAAAACCCCAGTATCGGATAATATCGGCTTGTATCGAAAAATCCGATACATGCAGTCCTGCAAAGTTGGTCTTTTTTTGTACAAACCCCGTTTCCATATGAGTTGGGAAATTGTGTTGGATGTAAATATAAACGGAATACAATGATTTGCAAATCCTTTTCAACCCATATTCAATTGAATGCACTACAAAGACAACATATTTGATGTTCAAACTCATAAACTTTATTATTTTTTTGCAAATAATAATTACCTTAGAATTTCAGTTGGGAAAGGGCATGTTCACCACTGTGTTACATGGCCTTTCCTCTTAACAACACTCAGTAAACGTTTGGGAACTGAGGAGACACATTTTTTAAGCTTCTCAGGTGGAATTCTTTCCCATTCTTGCTTGATGTACAGCTTAAGTTGTTCAACAGTCCGGGGGTCTCCGTTGTGCTATTTTAGGCTTCATAATGCGCCACATATTTTCAATAGGAGACAGGTCTGGACTACAGGCAGGCCAGTCTAGTACCCGCACTCTTTTACAATGAAGCCACGTTGATGTAACACGTGGCTTGGCATTGTCTTGCTGAAATAAGCAGGGGCGTCCATGGTAACGTTGCTTGGATGGCAACATATGTTGCTCCAAAACCTGTATGTACCTTTCAGCATTAATGGCGCCTTCACAGATGTGTAAGTTACCCATGTCTTGGGCACTAATACACCCCCATACCATCACAGATGCTGGCTTTTCAACTTTGCGCCTATAACAATCCGGATGGTTCTTCTCCTCTTTGGTCCGGAGGACACGACGTCCACAGTTTCCAAAAACAATTTGAAATGTGGATTCGTCAGACCACAGAACACTTTTCCACTTTGTATCAGTCCATCTTAGATGAGCTCAGGCCCAGCGAAGCTGACAGCGTTTCTGGGTGTTGTTGATAAACGGTTTTCGCCTTGCATAGGAGAGTTTTAACTTGCACTTACAGATGTAGCGACCAACTGTAGTTACTGACAGTGGGTTTCTGAAGTGTTCCTGAGCCCATGTGGTGATATCCTTTACACACTCATGTCGCTTGTTGATGCAGTACAGCCTGAGGGATCGACGGTCACGGGCTTAGCTGCTTACGTGCAGTGATTTCTCCAGATTCTCTGAACCCTTTGATGATATTACAGACCGTTGATGGTGAAATCCCTACATTCCTTGCAATAGCTGGTTGAGAAAGTTTTTTCTTAAACTGTTCAACAATTTGCTCACGCATTTGTTGACAAAGTGGTGACCCTCGCCCCATCCTTGTTTGTGAATGACTGAGCATTTCATGGAATCTACTTTTATACCCAATCATGGCACCCACCTGTTCCCAATTTGCCTGTTCACCTGTGGGATGTTCCAAATAAGTGTTCCTCAACTTTATCAGTATTTATTGCCACCTTTCCAAACTTCTTTATCACGTGTTGCTGGAATCAAATTCTAAAGTTAATGATTATTTGCAAAAAAAAATGTTTATCAGTTTGAACATCAAATATGTTGTTTTTGTAGCATATTCAACTGAATATGGGTTGAAAAGGATTTGCAAATCATTGTATTCCGTTTATATTTACATCTAACACAATTTCCCAACTCATATGGAAACAGGGTTTGTATTTTAGTCAAGTCATTGACAAAAGGTAACCATGGTAGGATATAGGCTACTCGGGGCTAGCAGCTACACAACAGCTAAGCACACAATAGCACACAAGCTCGACATACATACATACATAAGTGTCCATACTTTTATAATATTGCAGTCTAAATAATTATAGTTGATATTAGTTACACATACAACGTCTCCAAGAAAATATCCAGTAACACACACATCATTTAATTTACTGACTCTTTAGCACCACACTAGTGGCTCCATGGAGCTTTTTAAAAAATGTGTGAGAGTAAAAAAAAGTATTTTTTGTTTTAATATGGTTTGTGTATGAGGACAAACATGACACAAACCTTCCTAAATGTTAGAAAGCCCACTGTTTAATATGTTTGTGTTCATGCTTCACCGATGAGAGTATTTGGCGAGCGCGGTTTTGTCCTACTAATTTGGGCGGTCCTTGAGCTCACCGTAGTTGTGTGGACTGTGACGCAACACTTTGTTTACATGTATAACTTTCTCCGAGGCTGCCACAGAAAGTAGTGTTTTATGCCACTCCTTCTTTGTCTTATTTTGTCCACCAAACGTTTTATGCTGTGCGTGTTGATGTTGTTGACTTGTGTGGGGTGCTAATCAGGCATATTTGGAAGCTAATCGATGCAAACATGCTATTTAGGCTAGCTGTATATACATATTGCATCATTATGCCTCGTTTGTAGGTTTATTTGAGCTCATTTAATTTCCTTTAATTATGTCCTCTGTGTATATAATTTATATTTGCATGTCTCATGACACATTATCTGTATGTAATATTGGTTACATTTCTGATGCTATAATAACTGTGGGGGAAAGGATTGACAATGGAAGAAGATGCGGGGAAAAATACGAACAAACGCAACCGTTTGTTTACATGTAAAATCTTACACTCATTTTGTCCACCAAAAGTTTTATACTGTGCGTGAATGCACAAAGGTGAGCTTTGTTGATGTTATTGACTTGTTGGAGTGGTAATCAGGCAAATTTGGTCAGAGCATGACTGCAAGCTAATCAATGCTAACATGCTATTTAGGCTAGCTGTATGCACATATTACATTATTATGCGTAATTTGTAGGTATATTTGAGCTCATTTAATATCCTTTACTTTTATCCTATTTGTATATAATTTTGTTTTGTATCTGTAT
The DNA here is from genome assembly GCF_033978685.3 of Nerophis lumbriciformis. Lineage (NCBI taxonomy): Eukaryota > Metazoa > Chordata > Actinopteri > Syngnathiformes > Syngnathidae > Nerophis > Nerophis lumbriciformis. The sequence continues at coordinate 12,009,560 of NC_084561.2, forward strand.
GTAACATTGGCTGCATTTCAGACAGTTGTTTGGGTGCCATGTTGTTCCAGACCACCCAGCTTGCAATGAATCCATTGAAGACAACCTGCCCTTTCCTTTAACTTGAACACACTTCTATACCTTTGGCCATTCTAAGCCAGTACTTTCCAGGAGTTATCTCACCCTCTGAGAAGCCTCCGTTTTACTAATATTTTCCAATGTTGTAAAAATGTGTAGAATAAATATTTAAAATGTCAACATTTCTGTCAGCGAAGATTTGCGTCAGCCAGCGACACATCGTCATTTTGATAGTAGGTCAATATAGCTACATCATGTGTTGCCTTCATTATAACACGTATATAAGGCTTGTAATTTGTTGCAGCTCCAGACAGATTTGTTTTTTGTTTGTTTGGTCCAATATGGCTCTTTTGATATTTTGGGTTGCCGACCCCTGGCCTACCCTAACAAATGATTGTGGCCATGAGGTGTAGGCAGAAAACAAATGGCCAAAATGTGTGATAAGGCGAGTGTTTTTCATACAGAACATTGTTCTCCAAGGATTTCCACTTAATCAAGCCTTTTCCAACATTCCACACAGCTATTTAGCTGATGTTGTATCGGATGAATATCGGTATCAGCCAATACTCAAAGATCCAAATATCTGTATCAAAAGGGGAAAAAGTTGTCACCCCCGATAAAAAGTCATTAATTGATTGTTGTATCGTTTTTTGCTTTAGCAATTCCATTGTGAGTGAAAAAAATATGTTTGTGTTTGTTTTCCCAGCTCCCTAGTTCACAGGCTGCGTGTGATGCTTCGTGGAGAATGACTTCGGACTTCAGGGTTCGGCAGACATGACTCACGGGACGCTACCTCACAAACACGATACGTAAAACCCTCCCATTTGACTAAAATGTGTTCTTCCACTGTTGCATTTCATATGGATGATGTATTTTTCTGTGTAAGGGCAATCAAACAAGTCATCTATGTGCTGGCTTGGCAGTTTTCTCAATTTGAGGCTTATTTAAGTCATCGTTGTTTAGCAGAGCTGGGTTTTTTTTTTCTGAAATGTGTAACCGTCAAAAGAAAAAAGACCAACAATGTCCACTGTAGAGGACACTGGTTCCCAGGAAGATATACCTACAGTTAAATGAGCGCAATAAATGAATCAAGAATCCACCTTTCCAGTCCACTGAAATTCCACTTTGTCTAATTAAGAGTTTCTTTCTTCAAGAGCAGCAATCTAAATTAATCCTCCATTGCCAATCATCAGTTTGAAACATTCATTGTTATGATTGGCTTCACTCTTGACAGTGTTCGAACTCGTCGCTCTTTGAGTAGTGGAGTAGCCATGTTCTCATTGGTTGTTTGGACGTCCATAATTGACGGGAGAATAGAAAAAAACCTTTGATTAATCTCATTAAAAAGCTACTATCATCTATAAATGTGCGTCAGTATCAATATCTACTCTTTTGATACTTGGAGTGCCTTGGAATAGTCAACTTTTAATACGTTGCGGCTCCAGACAGATTTGTTCTTTGTATGTTTGGTCCAATATGGCTCTTTCAACGTTTTGGGTTGCCGACCCCTGGCCTACCCTAACAAATGATTGTGGCCATGAGGTGTCGGCAGAAAACAAATGGCCAAAATGTGTGATAAGGCGAGTGGTTTTCATACATAACATTGTTCTCTGAGGATTTCCACTTAATCAAGCCTTGTCCAACATTCCACACAGCTTTTTAGCTATGTTGTATCGGACGAATACCTGTATCAGCCAATACTCAAGGATCCGAATATCTGCATCGGAAGGGGAAACAGTTGTCATCCCCTAGTAAAGAGTCATGAATTGATTGTTGTACCATTTTTTTGCCAAGCAATTCCATTGTGAGTGAAATAACACAAGTTAAAAAAAACTTTGTTTTCGCAGATCTCTATATTGCAGGCTGCTTGTGATACTTCGTGGAGAATGACTTCGGACTTCGGGGTTCGGCAGACATGACTCACGGGACGTTACCTCACAAACACGATACGTAAAACCCTCACATTTGACTAAAATGTGTTCTTCCACTTGTTACATTTCATATGGATGATGTTTTTTTCCGTGTAAGGGCAATCAAACAAGTCATCTTTGTGCTGGCTTGGCAGTTTTCTCAATTTGAGGCTTATTAAGTCATCGTTGTTTAGCAGAGCTGGGTTTTTTTTTTCTGAAATGTGTAACCGTCAAAAGAAAAAAAGACCAACAATGTCCACTGTAGAGGACACTAGTTCCCAGGAAGATATACCAAAAGTTAAATGAGCGCAATAAATGAATCAAGAATCCACCTTTCCAGTCCACTGAAATTCCACTTCGTCTAATTAAGAGTTTCTTTCTTCAAGAGCAGCAATCTAAATTAATCCTCCATTGCCAATCATCAGTTTGAAACATTCATTGTTATGATTGGCTTCACTCTTGACAGTGTTCGAACTCGTCGCTCTTTGAGTAGTGGAGCCCTCATGTTCTCATTGGTTGTTTGGACGTCCATAATTGACGGGAGAATAGGAAAAAAAACGTTGATTAATCTCACATTAAAAAGTCAGTACCAATATCTACTGATTTAATACTTGGAGTGCCTTGGAATAGTCGACTATTTAATTAAGAGGAGTCTGATTTAACCTCTTAAGGCCCAAGCTGTTTGTTTGCATGCTATTTTTATTTCTCTTTGCTATTTGGGCTTATTGGACCCTAATTAGAATAAAAACAAAAAATCATCTACTTAGTCCATAAGTACACAAACGTGTACTTCATGTGTAGTGACATGTACATTTTTATTTTTACACTTTTTTTTCCAAATTCCATTGTATGTTATACTCTTCTGACACCACCAGATGGCAGTATAAGTGTCCACATAAGCGGCCATAAGACCCCAATTCAGTAGTGTACACAATTTTGGAAATAAGAGCTAAAAGGTACTGTCCAAGCATGTGGCCACTAAGGCCTTTAGAGGTTAAATATCATCCTTGGAGTTGAATCGTCGAACATCGAACCCCTCGCTTCCTACAAGGAAAATGTTTCTTACACCGATTCACCCATAATCAATAAATCAGTGAATCAAATAATATATGAAAATAACATCGATAAATTGCCGTGTTTGTTTGTTTTTTGTTTTCTTTCGTCTGTCATTTGTTATTGGATTGCAAGGACCTCAACCTTTGCATGCGTATAATCAATAGCAGAATTAAATGAACAGAGTGAACCCTTCCATCCATCCATTTTCTACCGCTTATTCCCTTTGGCCCTCTCGTTAATCATCTACAACACTAGTTGACACGCACAGGATGCACCGACAGACCCTTGATAGCTAACGTTAGCATGCTAATTCTTTATGTCAGCATATTAGCTGCTTACATTGATTTAAACCTAGAAATCAAGGATTTTAATACTTGGCGACATCTTACAAGTGTGCTAACTGTTTCCATGTTAACATTAGCATGCTAATGTTTAATGCAAGCATTTTAGTAAATGTTATATGTTAAAACCTATAAATCATGTCTTTTGATAATTGCCGCAATTTTTGCAAGTATACTAACTGTTTCCATATTAGCTTGCTAACATTAGCATGCTATTTTTTTTACGGTAGCATATATGCGGATTATACTCATTTGGCCAATAAAGCTTATTCTGATTTTGATTTAAACCTAAAAATCATGAATTTTGATACTTGGCGCCATCTTGCACATATGCTAACTTTTCTTACGTTAACATACTAACTTTAACATGCTAAAAATTTATGCATTTCAGCTCATTTGATTCATTTCAACCAAAGAATCGTGGAGTTTGATACTCTGCGACATCTTGCGTACATGCTAACAGTTCCCATCTTAGCATGCTAATGTTTTAGGATAGAATTTTAGCTCATTTAGTACGTTTAAACCTAAAAATGTCTTGCAAGCATACCAGCTGTTTTCATGCTAGCATGCTAATAATGTTTTTTTCTATTATTTTATCTAGTTTTGCACTATTAAACCTAAATATCATGGATTTCATTACTTGCCGCCATCTTGCAAGTATAATAATTAGAGATGTCCGATAATATCGGACTGCCGATATTATCGGCCGATAAATGCTTTAAAATGTAATATCGGAAATTATCGGTTTCAAAAAGTATTTTTATTTATTTATTTGTCCTGTTCAGCTTCTCAGGCAAATCATATAGTTGATGTAGATGCCCATATCGGCTGTTCAGATTGAGCCCAGTTTATAATTTCCCGTTATATTTCCCGTTCATACCAACTGTATAATGCATATGTTCCTTCTTGACTGCACTTAAATGTAGAATATAAGTATAATATATTTATATTATTCCCATGTGAATAATGTTGTATAGTATTTATTGTCTATTGTGAGCGAACTGTGGTGATGAATTTCCCCCAGGTATCAATAAAGTACTTTCTATTCTATTCTATTCTATTATACAGTATGCCAGGCAGTCTTGCACTAAAGGAAGACTATGTTATTGTTTACTTTATTACTCTAGTATACTCTGCCTTCAATGTTTTTGTAGCTGTTGTTTTGAGGCATGTTTAAAAAAAAAATAAAATAATGCACTTTGTGAAAGTCAAAGTATAGTATTTCCCATAGTTGTAGTGGTTATTAGGATGATCTCAGGGAGAGCATGTCCCAAATTCCAAGCTGCTGTTTTGAGGCATGTTAAAAAAAATAATACACTTTGTGACTTCAATAATAAATATGGCAGTGCCATGTTGGCATTTTTTTCCCATAACTTGAGTTGATTTATTTTGGAAAACCTTGTTACATTGTTTAATGCATCCAGCGGGGCATCACAACAAAATTAGGCATAATAATGTGTTAATTCCACGACTGTATATATCGATATCGGTTGATATCGGAATCGGTAATTAAGAGTTAGACAATATCGGGATACCGGCAAAAAAGCCATTATCGGACATCGCTAATAATAACTGTTCCTCGCATTTTAACGCCAGCTAACATTTTATTCTACAATTACAGCTAATTTAAACAATTAAAACTACAAATGATAGCTTTCCTTACTTGGCGACATTATGTACAGTAAGTATACTAACTGCCTCTTTGTATGCAAACTTTTTTTTTGTTTAGATCATTTTACACTTGTCTTTAAAATAACTCCCCAAAAGGCAGCAAGTCGGTCTTAAAAGAATGACGAATTTGTGAGAAAATACATATTGTCCAGTCAAATTTCGGCCCTGGGCTTAACCAACTGAAACCTTGCTATATTTACATCGTATTTCCTAGTCTTTTCAGTTTAGACTAGAGATGTCCGATAATGGCTTTTTTGCCGATATCCGATATTGTCCAAATCTTAGATACCGATTCCGATATCAACCGATACCGATACATACAGTCGTGGAATTAACACATTATTATGCCTAATTTTGTTGTGATGCCCCGCTGGATGCATTAAACAATGTAACAAGGCTTTCCAAAATAAATAAACTCAAGTTATGGAAAAAAATGCTAACATGGCACTGCCATATTTATTATTGAAGTCACAAAGTGCATTATTTTTTTTAACATGCCTCAAAACAGCAGCTTGGAATTCGGGACATGCTCTCCCTGAGAGAGCATGAGAAGGTTGAGGTGGGCGGGGTTGGGGGAGGCGGGGTTGATGTGGGGAGGGGTATGGTACCGGGGGTGTATATTGTAGCGTCCCGGAAGTGTTAGTGCTGCAAGGGGTTCTGGGTATTTGTTCTGTTGTGTTTATGTTGTGTTACGATGCGGATGTTCTCCCGAAATGTGTTTGTCATTCTTGTTTGGTGTGGGTTCACAGTGTGGCGCATATTTGTAACAGTGTTAAAGTTGTTTATACGGCCACCCTCAGTGTGACTCGTATGGCTATTGACCAATTATACTTTGCATTCACTTGAGTGTGTGAAAAGCCGTAGATATTATGTGATTGGGCCGGCACGCAAAGGCAGTGCCTTTAAGGTTTATTGGCACTCTGTACTTCTGCCTAAGTCATACATTTTACTTTTTGAAACCGATACCGATAATTTCCGATATTACATTTTAAAGCATTTATCGGCCGATAATATCGGTAGTTCGATATTATCGGACATCCCTAGTTTAGACCGATCTGAGGACCTCGCTGAACTACCCAACCTATGCCGTGTTTGTTTATCGGAGTGTTTTAGCCTTCTTCAAGTGGAAAAAGTCGCAAATGAGATCTATTTATTAGCTGTGCTCTTGTTAACATACAGCACATGCTAGCGTACCAAAAAATACGGCAACATCTAACGAATCAGACTCCATTATGAAAATCCTTTATACCTAATACTGGATGGTTATATACTGCATTAGGGATGTCCCGATCCGATATTTGGATCAGATCGGCTGCCGATATTTGCCAAAAATTGCGTATCGGCAAGGCATGGGAAAATGCCGATCCAGATCCAGTTTAAAAAAAAACTCCAATCCGTGTTTTCCAACGCACCGATTTAAATAATACATTCCACTTTTCTGCTGCTCCGTAATTTCCGTTCCGCATTTTCCAGCACACCTTCAACACATCCACAGGTCTGTGAATTCTCACGCAGTTGCTTTTAGCTGCTGGCATTACACGACAGGCTCTTCTCACTCTTTTCTGTGTCTCCCTCTCACAGACAGCAAGCGCACCTTCTTACACACGTCACATACTGTCACGACATACGTCACATACGTATACGTCCTCCCCGAGCAGAGAGGTAGCAGCATGGCTAACGTTAGCTGTGATGCTAGCGCAGCCGTGCGAGCAACGCTCCCTCTAAGGTGCTCGCCTGTGCAATTGCGCACTGTTTAAGCGTCCTCTGCGCATAGCAAATCTATGCCACGCACAAAATCAAATAAAAAAATAAGCGCATAACAATTTTCGACACACGGACATGACAGAGAAAACAGTTTTCGTCATCATTGTTAAAATATTGTGACGTCTGTCGAGACGCTTACCTCCATTCGGTGCCACACGCCCACACCATCAAAATGCTGAGGCAAAAATTTCCACATCAACACCGTATGAAAAAATTAGTGATTTTTTTAGTTGTGATTTCCTTCTCTGCATGAAAGTTTAAAAGTAGCATATATTAATGCAGTATGAAGAAGAATGTTTTAATGCAGACATGCAAACCTTGAAAGAAAATTTTGAAAATCAAGACTACATTTACTGCAAATGGGTGCATTTCTACCCTATATTTTAACTTTAGATTTATTCTCATATCAAACTCTTTTGGCTGTCTTTTTGACACTTACATCCGGCGCCCCCCTCCACACCCTGGATTATAAATAATGTAAATAATTCAATGTGATTATCTTGTGTGATGACTGTATTATGATGATAGTATATATCTGATAGTATATATCTGTATCATGAATCAATTTAAGTGGACCCCGACTTAAACAAGTTGAAAAACTTATTCGGGTGTTACCATTTAGTGGTCAATTGTACGTAATATGTACTTCACTGTGCAACCTACTAATAAAAGTCTCAATCAATCAATCAAAACACATAGAATCATCATACTGATGTGATTATATGCATCAAGTGTTCATTCAAGGCTAAGGCAAAATATCGAGATATATATTGTGTATCGCAATATGGCCTTAAAATATCACAATATTAAAAAAAGGCCATATCGCCCAGCCCTAGTTCAATGATGCCATTTCTGTTTGTCATGTAAAATTTTGTCTATTTTGTGTTTATCCTTGAATAAACAGGTCAGTTTCTTGTTACCAACCATTGTGTATTATTCAAACTCCCCTAATTCAGCTGGCTAGTTGTTATCAAGAGTACTAAAACCCTTTTCAACATGATTCTGACAACTAAGTAGGCTAAATAACTTTAAATTTTAATACGTGCTCAGATAGGCCAGTATCGGTCAGTATCGGTATCGGATGTCCAACTCAGAGTCATGGTCATTAGCTGTGGCCCCACAATGCACCGTTTTATGTTGTCAGACTGAACAATGGCTCTTCTATCCAAAAGCATGGCTATTATCAACGTGTGTGCTGAAGATGTTGCAGCTCACATGTCTGCTCAGCCCGATGCCGTCACCACAGCTGCTTCCTCTTACGACTCACACGGAGCAGGTGAGGATGTCACCGGGATCAGCTGGCCTTCTCACATCGATCGGGGAAATCTTTACTCTGTGTTCTAATTTTACTCCAAACTGCAACAACAGACTCACAATCTACAGAGAATCAAATGGGACAGAATGAAATAAACCGATTCGGGCTGTGAAAAAATAACGAGTTAACTAATGTGATTAATCGCAAAAAATATTGCGATAATAATGTACATTATGCAGATTAATCACGCAATGTATTTTGACCGAACGTGCTCCTTTACCTGATGGTTACCTGCAAGACGTCGCAAATTGCTGTTAGGTTAATGATCAGAGGGAGGAAACTCTGACTGGTGTGCTCGCTGGCAGATTTCACTTCAAAATACACCCTGACTGGACTTTAGATAAAACTATTACCAAGTCAATCATTTAAAAAATGTTCCTAGATAACATTTGGACAATACATTTGTATTTGTGTCCAAATACTGGTGTCTTTGAGTCATAACCTGCAATTAATCATAATTGAATCAAATTCAAAAGTGTGATTAATCGGATTAAAAAATATCAATTGACAGTATTAGAATACATTCTTAAATGTGTCATTAATTATTTAAAATTGAATGATTAAATGTGTTATCAAATGTGTCATTAATTAACTTAATGTAAAATTACATGCATGTATTTAACTATTTAATTAAATATATCAAGTTTTAATGATTTAACTACTTCTTTCACAATTTGATTAATTATTGTAAAATGTAATGATATTTTACAATTCGACTAATTATTTTAATTTAAATATTTAATTACTCCCCAGATTGATTATTTCAAAATCAATTTATTTATTTCACATTTAACTAATTATTTTATTTTAAACAGTTATTCAATGACTTTACTATTTGATTATTCACTCATTGTAATGATTTATTTCACAATTGAACTAATTACTTATATTTGAATTGTTTTAATTACTTCACTATTTGATTATTTCAAAATGTTCCTATTTATTTCACAATTTAGCTAATTTATTTAAATTTAAATACATGTTTAGATACTTCATAATTTAAATAATTCAAAATATAATTATTTCACACAATTTAATCTTTTAATTATTTATTTCACAATTAAAATAATCATTCCTTCTTTGATTATTTATTTCACAATTTAACTGAAAGTTAATCTTTAAATTACTTATTTCACAACTGAACTAATATTTTTATCTTTTAATTACTTATTTCACAATTGAACTAATAATTACCTTTTATTTATTTCACAATTGAACAAATAATTTCATCTTTTGATTATTTATTTCACAATTGAAGTAATAATTTCATCTTTTAATTATTTATTTCACAATTTAACTAATCTCATCTTTTAATTATGTATTTCACAATTTAACTAATCATTTTATCTTTTGATTATTTATTTCAAAATGTAACTAAAAGTTCATCTTTTAATTACTTATTTCACAATATAACTAATAATTTCATGTTTTAATTATTTATTTCACAATTAACTAATAATTTCATCTTTTAATTATTTCACAATTTAACTAAAAATGTCATCTTTTAATTATTTATTTCACAATTTAACTAAAAGTTCATCTTTTAATTATTTCACAATTTAACTAATAATTGTATCTTTTAATTATTTATTTCAAAATGTAACTAAAAGTGTATCTTTTAATTACTTATTTCACAATATAACTAATAATTTCATGTTTTAATTATTTTTTCACAATTAACTAATAATTTCATATTTTAATTATTTCACAATTTAACTGATAATTTAATCTTTTAATTGTTTATTTCACAATTTAACTAAAAGTTCATCTTTTAATTGTTTCACAATTTAACTAATAATTGTATCTTTTAATTATGTATTTCACAATTTAACCAAAAGTGTATCTTTTAATTACTTATTTCACAATATAACTAATAATTTCATGTTTTAATTATTTATTTCACAATTAACTAATAATTTTATATTTTAATTATTTCACAATTTAACTGATAATTTCATCTTTTAATTGTTTATTTCACAATTTAACTAAAAGTTCACATTTTAATTGTTTCACAATTTAACTAATAATTGTATCTTTTAATTATGTATTCCACAATTTAACTAATAATTTAATCTTTTAATTATTTATTTCACAATTTAACTAATCATTTCATATTTTAATAATTTCACAATTTAACTGACAATTTCATCTTTTAATTAATTATTTCACAATTGAACTAATAATTTCATATTTTAATTATTTATTTCACAATTTAACTAATAATTTTGTCTAATTTATTTCACAATTTAACTAAAAGTTATTTTTTAAATTAATTATTTCACAATTGAACTAATAATTTCATATTTTAATTATTTATTTCACACTTTAACTAATAATTTTTCCTTTAATTATTTCACAATTTAACTGATAACTTCATCTTTTAATTACTTATTTCACATTTTAACTAAAAGTTATTTAACTAATAATTTCATATTTTAATTATTTATTTCATGATTTAACTATTTGTTCAAACCTGTGGGGCCACTTTATAAAATAAATTAAAAAAATAAATACATTTCATCTGTCAAACTCTGCCATCACCAATCATATAAATGAAACTTTTATAGACTTTTAAACTCACTATTTACCTTCATGCATTTTATATTTCAACGTGGAGGCTGAATTGGCCGTCTTTCAATTCAATCATTACAAGTGGAGAAGAGAATCTGATCTCATTGCCACAAGTGTTTTATAAAAGCCAAGTGGAGTGATACCATTACACCCATCTGGTTGCTGTGGTAGACCTCAGAAAAAAAAATGTCTCCATATTTTAAATGGAAGTTTTCCACATTCGTATTATCTGCAATTTCCTTCACGAGCAGCCTTAGTGGCCGACTGCTTCTTTTTCCACAAGGGGATTGGGACAAATTAGAGCTTTGCTTTAATCTTTTGATGAGGTTCTGTTGTGATAGCGAATATCCGTGGAGGATGAAGATTAATTGACTCCTCTGATATGTTCGTGAGGATCCAAACGGGCCCAGCGGTTTTTGTCACGAGGTAGAATCCAGGTGCAGGGGGCCACCGAGTGCACCGGAGAGGCCCCTCTATAACTCAAGGCGCACTTTGCAGCTCGTCAACACGGCTTAGACTCGAGCCGCCAAGTACTACTCTGATCCTTTTCGCGTTTCTTCGCAACATTAAGGTAAATTCCTTGAGATCATGTGTTTTGAATTCAGACAGCTCCCATTTCAATCATCTAATTGCGCCTGCACCTTTCACTGAGATTTTCTTTTTTTTTGAGTTGCTCTCTTTCTGAAAATAATGAGACATCAAGTGCTCACCATTTTTGGAAAAAAGGGCCAATGAATGGGGGCCTCGGGGCGAACTTAAACCTCCACCTTGACATGGTTCTTTGATGATTTTCTACAGCTATGGCTACATCCGACAGGAACTTAAAAAACAAAAACATAATCCAAGACCATCACCAGTTTTTTCTTTTCCTCCTTCGGATCTTATTTCAAAGTTTCAAATGGCAAAAAGAGTGTGCGTCTTCCATCTTTTCTTGCACAAACCAAAGACATAATTGCAGGGGAAAAAAAGAGAAGTCGGAGAGACGACTGAATAACCAGATAGATAAACAAGGTCATATATTGCAAACTTACTGATACCTTCATTTCTAGGGTTGAGCAACAGCTGCTGTTAAGTGGCAATGCAAATATCTAGTAAAAACACAAAGCTTATCGGTTCTGCGACACAGCTCGTACCTTGAAAAATGTTGCGCATTGAAATTAATTTAAAAATCAATGCTTGCCGCCCCAAAACAGCACCATTAACATGTAACATGCCTTTAAAAAAATACTTTTGATAAGAACTATTATATGAAAAAAAATACAATAGCATGTACAGCAGTACACCAACTTGATTTTATTAGCGTACACAACATTTTAGTGGATATGATACAATATATACAGTAGTTGTAGAATTTTGTGTTTGGTTCAGCTGGCCGGGGACGTTTTTTCCGGTTTATTTTGGGGAAGCACTCCATTTAAGTTGAAATAGCTTGGCTCCAAGTTCCACATTTACAGCATCATTGTCATGATCTGTGGTCTAGATCATGTTTTGTTTGGTTATGTTCTGTTGGTTTTTGGACTCCTAAAGTTCCTGTTTTTGTGCACTCTTGTTTGTTTTGGTTTCCATGACTACTCATTAGTTTCACCTGCCTTATGCACGCACCTGTTCTAGTCAAGAGACTATTATTTAAGCCTGTTTTTTCAGTTAGTCGTCCTGGCGACATTACTCTGGATTTGCTCTATTGATGATCTTTTCATGCTGGTATTCTTGCTATTGCTCGTTTTATGGTTCATGCCTTGTCAAGTAAGTTTTTGTCTATTCATGTCACAGTTAGCGACTTTTTGTTTGGCCATGTCCATAGTTTACCCTAAGTGTTAGTTTTTGTTTCCTGCGCCAAGTTTGTGCCTCCGCCTTTTGTTTGTACCCCTTTGTAGTTATAGAAAGATTAAATCATGTTTTTACCTGCAAGCGTTGTCCGGTCAAGTCTGTTTGCATCCCGGGAGAACAAACCACGCAGCAAGCTGTGTAAAAATCCACGTCATGACAGACCTCACAATCTCGGCTTATGTCTGCTTCGATGTTTCACCCTCTTCTTCGTGCTCGCCTCTAAAAGCAGCAGTTCATCCTCGGTATATTCAGCTTCAAAAAGATAAAGTTGTCAATCCTCGTTTATCTAAAAATAGTCATCTTCGTTGTCCGTTAACAAGTCTGCCTTGATTCCAACACACTCGTATTTGTTTCCGGAAGAGGAACAGTCATTTGATGCCGAAAATAGGACGTGTGTTGGTATGGAAACGGAAAGAAATACGCTGATGAAATCGGTTCCGACAATGCTTAAAATGACCAAAATACAGTAAATATTGTAAATATTACATATTATTATTAACGTGTCTGTAACTGCATTATATACTGTATAATGTAGATTTAAAAAATATTTATTAGTAGCTCTTAAGTCAAAACACTTGTATCTCAAATTAACGTTGTCCCATTGGAATTAATTAAAATCAATATAATTGGTGCTCTGCCCCTTAAAATAATCTTTTTTTTCTAAAAAGACAAAACCACTTTTAGGTAAGAACTATTTAAAAAAAACAAAAACAAAAACATTTAATTTGGATCGTATTGTATTTCTGTGGACTTTTTTGTCAAAAAAATTCAATAAACAAATGTTTAAAAAAAAATATTGGATGGCAACATATGTTGCTCCAAAACCTGTATGTACCTTTCAGCATTAATGGCGCCTTCACAGATGTGTAAGTTACCCATGTCTTGGGCACTAATACACCCCCATACCATCACAGATGCTGGCTTTTCAACTTTGGGCCTATAACAATCCGGATGGTTCTTTTCCTCTTTGGTCCGGAGGACACGACATCCACAGTTTCCAAAAACAATTTGAAATGTGGACTCGTCAGACCACAGAACACTTTTCCGCTTTCTATCAGTCCATTTTAGATGAGCTCAGGCCCAGCGAAGCTGACGGCGTTTCTGGGTGTTGTTGATAAACGGTTTTTCACCTTGCATAGGAGAGTTTTAACTTGCACTTACAGATGTAGCGACCAACTGTAGTTACTGACAGTGGGTTTCTGAAGTGTTCCTCAGCCCATGTGGTGATATACTTTATACACTAATGTCACTTGTTGATGCAGTACAGCCTGAGGGATCGAAGGTCACGGGCTTAGCTGCTTACGTGCAGTGATTTCTCCAGATTCTCTGAATCCTTTGATGATATTAAGGACCATAGATGGTGAAATCCCTAAATTCCTTGCAAAAGCTGGTTGGGAAAGGTTTTTCTTAAACTGTTCAACAATTTGCTCACGCATTTGTTGACAAAGTGGTGACCCTCGCCCCATCCTTGTTTGTGAATGACTGAGCATTTCATGGAATCTACTTATATACCCAATCATGGCACCCACCTGTTCCCAATTTGCCTGTGCACCTGTGGGATGTTCCAAATAAGTGTTTGATGAGCATTCCTCAACTTTATCAGTATTTATTGCCACCTTTTCCCAACTTCTTTGTCATGTGTTGCTGGCATCAAATTCTAAAGTTAATGATTACTTGCAGATTATCAGTTTGAACATCAAATATGTTGTCTTTGTAGCATATTCAACTGAATATGGGTTGAAAAGGATTTGCAAATCATTGTATTCCGTTTATATTTACATCTAACACAATTTCCCAACTCATATGGAAACGGGGTTTGTAGTAATGGCAGGAGTTGGGTGCAGGTCATGTCTCTGGAGGAAGAAACAGGTAGCCTAAAACCAATTTGCAGTCCTGCTTTGGACCCAATTGCATTAAATCCATATTACAGTCCAGTCCATGCCTCCACCCCTCATGCTATCTATGTTCATTGTTGTCATGGGACTTGTTTACCTGTGCCGCGATGCAGATGCGTCTAGACTTTATAGGGCCGGGCAGCGCTAAATTAAAGACGTGGATCCAGCGGCCTGCAAGGCTACGGCATGTAACCGTATACTAGCCCGCTAGCCTGGCTCTATCAATCAAAGCTCAGAATGGGCGACCCTTTGATGGGATAAACGATTCCAAATCTGACTAAAGACGTTTCTTGGCACCGGGGTATAAATCTTGGCCTTTAATTTAATCACACAACCTCGGAGGAGTCAGACACCCGAGCTGTAATTGGTCAGGGCAAAGGACTCACAGAGGGGAGTCCTTGGTTACAGTTTTCTCAGAAGAAGCCTGAGGTTCCGATCCATCTGCTCCTCCAGCTAACCCTCGTCACTCTTGGTGATAGCCATGATAAACAGGGGGCTCAGTTTTCAAACTTCCCCCGCCTTTACTTCCTTAACTCTCGCTAATTTCACCATTGCTCTTCTTATTCTGTTTACCGCGGAAGGTTCAAGGGGTTCTTGCTGTTTTACAGACTGCTGATTCATCGCTTCTTTAATGTGCAGTGTTGTTTGTGGAGGAGGCAGGGACAAAACAGGAGTAATGGCTGCAGCCCAAGTCTCTATTCGATTAAACTAGCATAATACTTCTTGCTGGCTAAAATCTGATTTCCCAGGGTTTCAATGTAATCTGCATCCTTGAGTCGCCATTCAATCGTTGGCCTCTGATGGGCACAATCTCTTTAAGGAAGTTATTCAATTCATGCAAACCATGTGTAAAATATGGTAATTAAGTCAAAGTAATGAGTTTCCTTTGCTAGAGTACAGTAGACGCCAGCTAGTTGGATACTGTAAGAGACTTCGAATTGTCGACATGAACCAAAATGATGCAGTCCATTATACCTACAAGAGGCAAAACAGGAAACAAAGGTTTTTAGTAGAGATGTCCGATAATATCGGACTGCCGATATTACCGGCCGATAAATGCTTTAAAATGTAATATCAGAAATTATCGGTATCGGTTTCAAAAAGTAAAATCCATCCATCCATCCATCCATCATCTTCCGCTTATCCGAGGTCGGGTCGCGGGGGCAGCAGCCTAAGCAGGGAAGCCCAGACTTCCCTCTCCCCAGTCACTTCGTCCAGCTCCTCCCGGGGGATCCCGAGGCGTTCCCAGGCCAGCCGGGAGACATATTCTTCCCAACGTGTCCTGGGTCTTCCCCGCGGCCTCCTACCGGTCGGACGTGCCCTAAACACCTCCCTAGGGAGGCGCTCGGGTGGCATCCTGACCAGATGCCCGAACCACCTCATCTGGCTCCTCTCGATGTGGAGGAGCAGCGGCTTTACTTTGAGCTCCTCCCGGATGGCAGAGCTTCTCACCCTATCTCTAAGGGAGAGCCCCGCCACCCGGCGGAGGAAACTCATTTCGGCCGCTTGTACCCGTGATCTTGTCCTTTCGGTCATAACCCAAAGCTCATGACCATAGGTGAGGATGGGAACGTAGATCGACCGGTAAATTGAGAGCTTTGCCTTCCGGCTCAGCTCCTTCTTCACCACAACGGATCGATACAGCGTCCGCATTACTGAAGACGCCGCACCGATCCGCCTGTCGATCTCACGATCCACTCTTCCCTCACTCGTGAACAAGACTCCGAGGTACTTGAACTCCTCCACTTGGGGCAAGATCTCCTCCCCAACCCGGAGATGGCACTCCACCCTTTTCCGGGCGAGAACCATGGACTCGGACTTGGAGGTGCTGATTCTAATTCCCTTCTCGTAAAATGTATGACTTTTTAAAACACCGCCGTACGGAGTGGTACACGGACGTAGGGAGAAGTACAGAGCAGTTGCGTCTCCCATTCATACTTGCCAACCCTCCCGATTTTCATCCGAATTTCAGTGCCCCTCCCGAAAATCTCCCGGGGCAACCATTCTCCCGAATTTCTCCCGATTTCCACCCAGACAACAAAATTGGGGACGTGCCTTAATGGCACTGCCTTTGCGTGCCGGCCCAATCACATAATATCTACGGCTTTTTACACACACAAGTGAATGCAAGGCATACTTGGTCAACAGCCATACAGGTCACACTGAGGGTGGCCGCATAAACAACTTTAACACTGTTACAAATATGCGCCACACTGTGAACCCACACCAAACACACTCCGATAAACAAACACGGCATAGGTTGGGTAGTTCAGCGAGGTCCTTAGATCAGTCTAAACTAGGGATGTCCGATAATATCGGACTGCCGATATTATCGGCTGACAAATGCTTTAAAATGTAATATCGGAAATTATCGGTATCAGTTTCAAAAAGTAAAATGTATGACTTTTTAAATCACCGCTGTACGGAGTGGTACACGGACGTAGGGAGAAGTACAGAGCGCCAATAAACCTTAAAGGCACTGCCTTTGCGTGCCGGCCCAATGACATAATATCTACGGCTTTTCACACACTCAAGTGAATGCAACGCATAATTGGTCAACAGCCATACAGGTCACACTGAGGGTGGCCGCATAAACAACTTTAACACTGTTACAAATATGCGCCACACTGTGAACCCACACCAAACAAGAATGACAAACACATTTCGGGAGAACATCCGCACCGTAACACAACATAAACACAACAGAACAAATACCCAGAACCCCTTGCAGCACTAATTCTTCCGGGACGCTACAATATACACCCCCCGCTACCCCCTACCCCCCAACCCCGCCCACCTCAACCTCCTCATGCTCCCAAATTCCAAGCTGCTGTTTTGAGGCCTGTTAAAAAAAAAAAAGCATTTTGTGACTTCAATAATAAATATGGCAGTGCCATGTTGGCATTTTTTTTTTCCATAACTTGAGTTGATTTATTTTGGAAAACCTTGTTACATTGTCTCCTCTCTGAGCTGCCACCTTAACGTGGTAGAGGAGTTTGCGTGTCCCAATGATCCTAGGAGCTATGTTGTCCGGGGGCTTCTATGCCCCCTGGTAGGGTCTCCCAAGGCAAACTGGTCCTAGGTGAGGGATCAGACAAAGAGCAGCTCGAAGACCTCTATGAAGAACACGAACAAGGAACCCAGATTTCCCTCGCCCGGACGCGGGTCACCGGGGCCCTCCTCTGGAGCCAGGCCCGGAGGTGTGGCACGATGGCGAGCGCCTGGTGGCCGGGCCTGTCCCCATGGGGCCCGGCCGGGCACAGCCCGAAGAGGCAACGTGGGTCCCCCCTCCAATGGGCTCACCACCCATAGCAGGGGTCATAGAGGTCGGGTGCGATGTGAGCTGGGCGGAAGCCGAAGGCAGGGCACTTGGCGGTCCGATCCTCGGCTACAGAAGCTAGCTCTTGGGACGTGGAACGTCACCTCGCTGGGGGGGAAGGAGCCTGAGCTAGTGCGTGAGGTGGAGAAGTTCCGGCTAGATATAGTCGGACTCACTTCGACGCACAGCAAGGGCTCTGGAACCAGTTCTCTTGACAGGGGCTGGACTCTCTTCCACTCTGGCGTTGCCAGCAATGAGAGGCGACGGGCTGGGGTGGCAATTCTTGTTTCCCCTCGGCTCAAAGCCTGCACGTTGGAGTTCAACCCGGTGGACGAGAGGGTAGCCTCCCTCCGCCTTCGGGTGGGGGGACGGGTCCTGACTGTTGTTTGCGCTTACGCGCCCAACGGCAGTTCAGATTACCCACCCTTTTTGGATTCACTCGAGGGAGTACTGGAGAGTGCTCCCCCGGGTGATTCCCTCGTTCTACTGGGGGACTTCAACGCTCATGTTGGCAACGACAGTGAAACCTGGAGAGGCGTGATTGGGAAGAATGGCCGCCCGGATCTGAACCCGAGTGGTGTTTTGTTATTGGACTTTTGTGCCCGTCACGGATTGTCCATAACAAACACCATGTTCAAACATAAGGGTGTCCATATGTGCACTTGGCACCAGGACACCCTAGGCCGCAGTTCCATGATCGACTTTGTAGTTGTGTCATCGGATTTGCGGCCTCATGTTTTGGACACTCGGGTGAAGAGAGGGGCGGAGCTTTCTACCGATCACCACCTGGTGGTGAGTTGGCTGCGATGGTGGGGGAGGATGCCGGACAGACCTGGCAGGCCCAAACGCATTGTGAGGGTTTGCTGGGAACGTCTAGCAGAGTCTCCTGTCAGAGAGAGTTTCAATTCCCACCTCCGGAAGAACTTTGAACATGTCACGAGGGAGGCGCTGGACATTGAGTCCGAGTGGACGATGTTCCGTACCTCTGTTGTCGGGGCGGCCGATTGGAGCTGTGGCCGCAGGGTAGTTGGTGCCTGTCGTGGCGGTAATCCTAGAACCCGTTGGTGGACACCGGCGGTGAGGGATGCCGTCAAGCTGAAGAAGGAGTCCTATCGGGTTCTTTTGGCTCATGGGACTCCTGACGCAGCAGACAGGTACCGACAGGCCAAGCGGTGTGCGGCTTCAGCGGTCGCGGAGGCAAAAACTCGGACATGGGAGGAGTTCGGTGAGGCCATGGAAAAAGACTTCCGGACGGCTTCGAAGCAATTCTGGACCACCATCCGCCGCCTCAGGAAGGGGAAGCAGTGCAGTGTCAACACCGTGTATGGTGGGGATGGTGCTCTGTTGACCTCGACTGCGGATGTTGTGGATCGGTGGAGAGAATACTTCGAAGACCTCCTCAATCCTACCAGCACGTCTTCCTATGAGGAAGCAGGGCCTGGGGAATCTGTGGTGGGCTCTCCTATTTCTGGGGCTGAGGTTGCCGAGGTAGTTAAAAAGCTCCTCGGTGGCAAGGCCCCGGGGGTGGATGAGATCCGCCCGGAGTTCCTTAAGGCTCTGGATGTTGTGGGGCTGTCTTGGTTGACAAGACTCTGCAACATCGCGTGGACATCGGGGGCGGTACCTCTGGATTGGCAGACCGGGGTGGTGGTTCCTCTCTTTAAGAAGGGGAACCGGAGGGTGTGTTCCAACTATCGTGGGATCACACTCCTCAGCCTTCCCGGTAAGGTCTATTCAGGTGTACTGGAGAGGAGGCTACGCCGGATAGTCGAACCTCGGATTCAGGAGGAACAGTGTGGTTTTCGTCCTGGTCGTGGAACTGTGGACCAGCTCTATACTCTCGGCAGGGTCCTTGAGGGTGCATGGGAGTTTGCCCAACCAGTCTACATGTGCTTTGTGGACTTGGAGAAGGCATTCGACCGTGTACCCCGGGAAGTCCTGTGGGGAGTGCTCAGAGAGTATGGGGTAACGGACTGTCTTATTGTGGCGGTTCGCTCCCTGTATAATCGGTGTCAGAGCTTGGTCCGCATTGCCGGCAGTAAGTCGGACACGTTTCCAGTGAGGGTTGGACTCCGCCAGGGCTGCCCTTTGTCACCGATTCTGTTCATAACCTTTATGGACAGAATTTCTAGGCGCAGTCAGGGCGTTGAGGGTATCTGGTTTGGTGGCTGCAGGATTAGGTCTCTGCTTTTTGCAGATGATGTGGTCCTGATGGCTTCATCTGGCCAAGATCTTCAGCTCTCACTGGATCGGTTCGCAGCCGAGTGTGAAGCGACTGGGATGAGAATCAGCACCTCCAAATCCGAGTCCATGGTTCTCGCCCGGAAAAGGGTGGAGTGCCATCTCCGGGTTGGGGAGGAGATCTTGCCCCAAGTGGAGGAGTTCAAGTACCTCGGAGTCTTGTTCACGAGTGAGGGAAGAGTGGATCGTGAGATCGACAGGCGGATCGGTGCGGCATCTTCAGTAATGCGGACGCTGTATCGATCCGTTGTGGTGAAGAAGGAGCTGAGCCAGAAGGCAAAGCTCTCGATTTACCGGTCGATCTACGTTCCCATCCTCACCTATGGTCATGAGCTTTGGGTCATGACCGAAAGGACAAGATCACGGGTACAAGCGGCCGAAATGAGTTTCCTCCGCCGGGTGGCGGGGCTCTCCCTTAGAGATAGGGTGAGAAGCTCTGCCATCCGGGGGGAGCTCAAAGTAAAGCCGCTGCTCCTCCATATCGAGAGGAGCCAGATGAGGTGGTTCGGGCATCTGGTCAGGATGCCACCCGAACGCCTCCCTCGGGAGGTGTTTCGGGCACGTCCGACCGGTAGGAGGCCACGGGGAAGACCCAGGACACGTTGGGAAGACTATGTCTCCCGGCTGGCCTGGGAACGCCTCGGGATCCACCGGGAGGAGCTGGACGAAGTGGCTGGGGAGAGGGAAGTCTGGGCTTCCCTGCTTAGGCTGCTGCCCCCGCGACCCGACCTCGGATAAGCGGAAGAAGATGGATGGATGGATGGATGGATTGTTACATTGTTTAATGCATCCAGCGGGGCATCACAACAAAATTAGGCATAATAATGTGTTAATTCCACGACTGTATATATCAGTATCGGTTGATATCGGAATCGGTAATTAAGAGTTGGACAATATCGGGATATCGGATATCGGCAAAAAAGCCATTATCGGACATCTTTAGTTTTTTAGCAGCTTCCACTTTTTGGAAAGACTTTCTTTAAAATTTTATAGTGCACATTTTATTCCCATTCAAGAACAATTATGATTGCGCCGTCCAATCCATCCATCCGTTTTCTGTCAAAACGACTTCAAATACTCTTTATCCTCAATTCCTCCATATATGAAAGACATGAGGAAGAATAGAGATACCGTTTTTCTCTCGCCTATACTCTAGCGCAATGTTTTTCAACCTTTTTTGAGCCAAGGCACATTTTTTGAGTTGAAAAAATCCGGAGGCACACCACCAGCAGAAATCACTAAAAAACGAAACTCAGTTGACAGTAAAAAGTCGTTGTCGCAATTTTTGGATATGACTTTAAACCATAACCAAGCATGCGTCAATATAGCTCTTGTCTCAAAGTAGGTGAACTGTCACCACCTGTCACATCACACCCTGACTTATTTAGAGTTATTTGCTGTTTTCCTGTGTGTAGTGTTTTAGTTCTTGTCTTGCGCTCCTATTTTGGTGGCTTTTCCTCTTTTTTTGGTATTTTCCTGTAGCAGTTTCATGTCTTCCTTTGAGCGATATTTCCCGCATCTACTTTGTTTTAGCAATCAAGAAAATGTCAGTTGTTTTTATCCTTCTTTGTGGGGACATTGTTGATTGTAATGTTATGTTCGGATGTACATTGTGGACACCGTCTTTGCTCCGCAGTAAGTCTTTGCTGTCGTCCAGCATTCTGTTTTTGTTTACTTTGTAGCCAGTTCAGTTTTAGCTTTGTTCTGCATAGCCTTCGCTAAGCTTCAATGCCTTTTCTTAGGGGCACTCACCTTTTGTTTATTTTTGGTTTAAGCATTAGATACCTTTTTACCTGCACACTGCCTCCCACTGTTTCCGACATCTACAAAGCAATTAGCTACCGGCTGCCACCTACTGATATGGAAGAGTATTACACGGTTACTCTGCCGAGCTCTAGACAGCACCGACACTCAACAACAACACATCATTTGCAGACTATAATTACTGGTTTGCAAAAAATATTTTTACCCCAAATAGGTGAATTTAGATTATCTCCCACGGCACACCAGACTGTATCTAACGGCACTGAGAAAACAGAAAAACACTACTCTAGCGCAAAAACTCAGGGAGAGTGTGACCGCTGTGTTCAAGCTCTACAGAGCCATGTTGTCTCCACAAAACAAAACAACACAAGTCTAGGTATAACAAAAAAAATGGCACTGACTGATTTTGTACCTCAATGAAGTCCTCAAAACCGACAAGACCTGTCCCCAGTCCTCCTGAGGCTGGCTCTACAGGAGCTCCACGTTTTGGACTCTAAATCTCTGTCTTAATTAAGAGTCACAAGTGAGCTGGTGCCTATCCCAGATGGCCAGCAAAGGACACCCCGGACTAATTGCCATTTTTTGGAAGGTGAGAGAAAGGCAGAGTGAAAACCTACGCAATGCTAACGTCATTTCTGACAAAGGTATTAAATGGTAGACAAGAAAAGGGCCTTCTCAAAACTTCTCCAGTGTAACGTAGGCCAGCTGGTTTGGCTTTGCAACTGTACGTTGGTAAACTCCTCTTTCTTACACCTAACGACTTTGCGCAAGACATCGAGTTGACTTTTAGCTCGATGCCTAGCGCTCTTGCACTTTGAATTGGTGGACCCTGGTTCTAGGTAGAGATGTCCGATAATGGCTTTTTTGCCGACATCCGATATTCCGAAATTGTCCAACTCTTAATTACCGATCCCGATATCAACCAATACCGATAAATACAGTCGTAAAATTAACACATTATTATGCCTAATTTTGTTGTGATGCCCCGCTGGATGCATTAAACAATGTAACAAGGTTTTCCAAAATAAATCAACTCAAGTTATGGGGAAAAAAATGCCAACATGGCACTGCCATATTTATTATTGAAGTCACAAAGTGCATTATTTTTTTTAACATTCCTCAAAACAGCAGCTTGGAATTTGGGACATGCTCTCCCTGAGAAAGCATGAGGAGGTTGAGGTGGGCGGGGTTGAGGTGGGGGGCGGAAGAGTTAGCGCTGCAAGGGGTTCTGGGTATTTGTTCTGTTGTGTTTATATTATGGTATGGTGCGGATGTTCTCCTGAAATGTGTTTGTCATTCTTGTTTGGTGTGGGTTCACAGTGTGGTGCATATTTGTAACAGTGTCAAAGTTGTTTATACGGCCACCCTCAGTGTGATCTGTATGGCTGTTCACCAAGTATGCTGGGATTCACTTGTGTGTGTGAAAAGCCGTAGATATTATGTGACTGGGCCGGCACGCAAAGGCAGTGCCTTTAAGGCACGCCCCCAATATTGTTGTCTGGGTGGAAATCTGGAGAAATTCGGGAGAATGGTTGCCCCGGGAGATTTTTGGGAGGGGCACTGAAATTCGGGAGTCTCCCGGGAAAATCGGGAGGGTTGGCAAGTATGACTGGGAGACGCAACTGCTCTGTACTTCTCCCTATGTCCGTGTACCACTCCGTACAGCGGCGTTTTAAAAAGTCATACATTTTACTTTTTGAAACCGATACTGATAATTTCCGATATTACATTTTAAAGCATTTATCGGACTGCCGATATTATCGGACATCTCTAGTTCTAGGCATGGGTCGGGAAGCAGGTGCTGAATCAGGCGGGTTTTAGCGGTGCCGTGACTCGGATGAGAGTGAGGTTCAGGGGGGTGAGTGTAACAGAGGCGAGTCGGTGTGGATGTGCAAGTGTACAACTGTAAAACCTATAAAAAGTAAAGCTCACTCCTTGACATCTTGAGGGTTTACAATAGACATCGAGATGACAGCTCAGGCTTTTAGCTTGATGCTGAGCAATCCCAAAGTCTCATTCGAAGCAACCAGGTTTGAGTCACAGGCAGAAAAGCAGGGGCTGAACCAAGCGTGTTTTTCCGGTGCCGTGACCCGGATGAGAGTGAGGTCTCGGTGGGTGAGTGTAAAGAAGGCCAGTCGGTATGGCTGTACTAGTGTGTGTCCTGGGCATGACGTTAAAATGCATCCGGCAGTGGAGGCTCCTCTATGGGGTCTTGGGGCACTAGAAGGTTAACCCCTTTACTACTGTTACCCCAGGTGGCCCTTGGCAAATGCCTAGTACCTGACTGCCCCTAGCCAGGGATACGGTGAAGACCTCAACGGCGGAGCAGGCGGAAGACGGTAGATGTAAGAACTACCACAACGGCTGCGATGGCAGAAGAAGGCACCCCCACATGTGGGTCCAGTTATGGGGAAATAACCCAAGACCTCAACAGTGGAACAGGCGGACGATGATTGCAGAAAAGGGTCCCCAGTTGTCTTGGACTCCATGTCACTGGACCCTGAGCCGGATCTGTCAAGGATCGTGTGGTGACTGTCTGTGCACCAGTCTCCCCACGTGCACAGGCATCCTCCATAAAGGGATACCCCCCTACCAGGAGGATCGTCATACTCGTTTTGATTGACCGCCGATGACTAGTGTGTGATGGTAAAACCTACTCCCTGAAACATAAAGGTGTAAGGTTTAATCCCTGGGCATGAATACTGGACCAGGTGGGTTGAAAGAAAAAATGTGGCCCAAAATGTCTCAAAGAATTAAGATTCAGCCCACCATCTTATTGATTAATTCATTGAAAGTTTGTCCAAAAACTTTTGTCCTCAGAGTGTACTTCCTCAAGGGTAATAGATGCATTTATATATGCTTCAGTATGTTGATTTGGAACCAGATCTGTATTGGAAACAGTCAGGTGCAGGGAAGTCGTATTTTATTCAGCAATGTTTTGCATGGACAGCCGCCTCGGATTCAAATGGCATCTCATCTTTTGTGGTATCCGTGGGATTCATGCAGAACTTGCCACGTGTTATTACGAAGTGAAACCGTGACAAAGCTCAGTGCTCCATTTTTAGTGCATTTTGATCCTTTCCCCTCTCTGTCCAAAAAGAACAACCTTCTACTCCACCGTTTTCTTCTGTCTTTGACATTTGGCTGAATCTGAGTCAGCGGTTTTTCTACAGTATCGCCTACTTTCGGAGTATTGTTGTTCCCAAAAAATGTAATTTGATATATATATATATATATATATATATATATAATATATAATATATATATATATAATATATAATATATATATATATATATATATATATATATATATATATATATATACATATATATACATATATATATATACCATACTTGCCAACCTTGAGACCTCCGATTTCGGGAGGTGGGGGCGTGGTCGGGGGTGGGGCGGGGCATAGTTGGGGGCGTGGTTAAGAGGGGAGGAGTATATTGACAGCTAGAATTCACCAAATCAAGTATTTCATACTTGATTAGATATATATATATATATATATATATATATATATATATATATATATATATATATATATATATATATATATATATATATTTATATCTACATCCTGAAAGTATGCAAATAATTGATACTTCAAACTTGCATAAATAAATATTAAGGAATATAACAATTTGGCTTCTGAGAGTTTGAAAATGTAATGAATAAAATGCTAAAGTTGTTGATAAACAAGCAATTATTTTAATAATTAAATATGGTCATTTTAAATAAATTATTATGATAATTTAAAATCAATTATTTCAAATATGTTTATTTTAATGTGTAATTCTATGGCTGGATGTAATAAGGAGTCACAAAAAAATACAAATAAAAATACAATTAATTTTGATGTTTTTAGCAAAATATAGTAAAAATGTATTTAGTTTTTTTTAATTAATAAATATATTTATTTTTAGGTAAAATAAACATAATTATACAATTTATCTCTAGTCTGGATGATTTAGTTCTTGTCACCCTGTTGACCTCCCGTCATGAAAAAAGCTGTCCTCACTCAGGTCTGCATGGAGCTGGAGGGGCGTGGCTTCCAGCTCCGGATGAGAATCGGGAGATTTTCGGGAGAATATTTGTCCCGGGAGGTTTTCGGGAGAGGCGCTGAATTTCGGGAGTCTCCCGGAAAATTCGGGAGGGTTGGCAAGTATGATTTATACGCAGGAAAAAAATCTCAAGTTCAAAGTGGTTCTTTTTACAGCCTGACGAGGACAGCAGTCATTTGTACATTAGCGAGTGATGAAAACTGTCCTCTGATCAATGGTCGCTTGCTCGTCACTTAACAAGACTCTCAATCAAAAAGCATGTCATCGCTCTTTAGGAGGTTAACCGACCATCACGCCACATACCGGTCTGTGTGACCGTGTGTGTGCAAAAGACACATCAGGGTCTGGCTTGAGGGAGAATTAACTCATGGTCGCTCTCTCAGCTCTTGTCGTCTGTTTCAGGCATGTGATTTGACCACAATGAAAAAGACTGAAAAAATTTCCGGGGGTCTGGGGGACGAAGCTCCTGGTTTTTCACCAATTTAACATGCTAAAATTAACAAAGACAGCACCATTTGAAGAAAATATTTTAGTGTTTAAAGACATGAAAACATCATTAATAGAACATACATAACCCAATTATCCTAATGAATCACTGTATATGGTTCAGTCCCAACAGTATTTAGTCACTAATATTTACATTTTGTGTTCATTTCACATCCACAGGTGTCACATTGATCAGTGTTGTTATCTACAGGAAAATAGGATATAGGATATAAATGTATGAAAATAATTAAACATGTTTAGTATTGTTTACTCATATTTGAAAATAGGAAATAATAATAATGTGAGGACACTGACATATTGCATGAAACAAGTGTGAAAATATTTACCTTCAAGATTGGTACACCACTGACAATATTGTTTCAAGAGACTACATAAGAACTTAATATTACAAAATAGTATTATATGCAAATTTATTTCAAATAAATTGTTAACCGGAATCAATAATGCGACTCTTTGAATTTCTGTAATTTCATAATATATTTTCACGTGGCTTTTTATTTTTAGAAAAACCCATTTATATTTCGCAAAGCAATAATTGGTTAATATTTAAAACAAACATGCGTATTTCGCAAGCAAATATTATTTAGCTTACCTCATTATTAACAACCCTGTCTGCAACTGAAGTGGGTTGTTTGGGTGGATCTTTCCTCTCGATGTCTACGGCAGTTGTCGATGTAAACAAAGGATGAAGTCCGTAAGGTTTGCTCACTTTCGGTTGACACCCAAAAGTACCAGCTAGTGAAAAGTTCGTTTTCCTTGCTTCAAGTTGTTTCATATGTTTTTGGCGTTTCGCATGCACTTCCAAAGCCTTGAAACCTCGTGATTCATAGTCAATATTATCATGACACCACATGCACAAAACCTTTCCGGGACGATCGATTTTCCGAATAAAATCACCGAACGAAGTCGTAACTTCCTTCTTCCCAACAGTATCAGTGATTTCCCTTTCCATCCAGTCCCATCGAAACTTATTTTTGACATGTTTATCAATTTATTTTACTCGTAAAGCGTCCTTTCTCTCGAGAACCGACATCGTTTACATATGGAAAATGGCGGTAATAACCATTATGAATGATGACGTTATTAGCGTCATCATTCATAACAGATGTCCTGATTGGTCACAAGGAACATATCGACCAATCAACTACGGCGTAATATAAAGTACGTCTCGAATCTTAATTTAGGGTCGGAAAAAAACCCCGGAAAAACGGGAGGTAATTTTTTTTCCCCCCGAGATTAAAAAAGACGGAATTCCGACTTTAGACGGAAAAATCACATGCCTGCTGTTTGAACTGGAACTTTCACTGCAAAAACTGAAATCTAAGTAAGATTAAATATCTCAAATAAGGGTGATATTGCTTATTTTCTGTCTGATAAGATCATTCTTCTCACTAAGCAGATTTTATGTTAGAATGTTTTACTTGTTTTAAGGGTTTTGGCCCTAAATTATCTCAGTAAGATATTGGAGCTTGTAGCTGAGATGTTATGACCTATATTGAGTAAAACATACTTGAAACTAGAATGTCAACTGTTGCAAAGTTGTGTCATTAACACTCACAAGTATGAAACTACTTTTTTAAAGTAATACCGTATTTTTCGGACTATAAGTCGCAGTTTTTTGCATAGTTTGGGGGTGCGACTTATATGGGTTGTACTTGTATAGCGCTTTTCTACCTTCAAGGTACTCAAAGCGCTTTGACACTACTTCCACATTTACCCATTCACACACACATTCACACACTGATGGAGGGAGCTGCCATGCAAGGCGCTAACCAGCACCCATCAGGAGCGACTTATGTGTGAAATTATTAACACATTAGCGTAAAATATCAAAATAATATTATTTATCTCATTCACGTAAGAGACTAGACGTATAAGATTTCATGGGATTTAGCGATTAGGAGTGGCATATTGTTTGGTAAACGTATAGCATGTTCTATATGTTATAGTTATTTGAATGACTCTTACCATAATATGTTACGTTAACATACCAGGCACGTTCTCAGTTGGTTATTTATGCCTCATTTAACGTATACTTATTCAGCCTGTTGTTCACTATTCTTTATTTATTTTAAATTGCCTTTCAAATGTCTATTCTTGGTGTTGGGTTTTATCAAATAAATTGCCCCCAAAAATGCGACTTATACTCCAGTGCGACTTATATATGTTGTTTCCCTTCTTTATTATGCATTTTCGGCCGGTGCGACTTATACTCCGAAAAATACGGTAATTCTTACTTCAAGCATGAAAAAAAAATAATGATGCCAAACGCATATCATTATGTCAAGATAATGGCACTAGCATTTACTTAATTTAAGAATATTGTTCAACATATTGAGCAAAAAGGTCTCTTTTTTTTTTCTACCAAGAAAAGTGCACTTGTTATTAGTGAGAATGTACTTATTTTAAAGGGGAACATTATCACCAAACCTATGTAAGCGTCAATATATACCTTGATGTTGCAGAAAAAAGACCATATATTTTTTTAACCGATTTCCGAACTCTAAATGGGTGAATTTTGGCCAATTAAACGCCTTTCTATTACTCGCTCTCGGAGCGATGACGTCACAACGTGACGTCACATCGGGAAGCAATCCGCCATTTTCTCACTTTCGTCGGTGTGTTGTCGGAGGGTGTAACAACACGAACAGGGACGGATTCAAGTTGCACCAGTGGCCCAAAGATGCGAAAGTGGCAAGAAATTGGACGAAATTTGTTCAAAATACGAGGGTGTGGGGAAAGCCAGTCAGTCGTTTGTTCCGCACACTTTACCGACGAAAGCTATGCTACGACAGAGATGGCAAGAATGTGTGGATATCCTGCGACACTCAAAGCAGATGCATTTCCAACGATAAAGTCAAAGAAATCTGCCGCCAGACCACCATTGAATCTACCGGAGTGTGTGAGCTATTCAGGGACAAAGGACCTCGGTAGCACGGCAAGCAATGGCGGCAGTTTGTTCCCGCAGACGAGCGAGCTAAACCCCCTGGATGTCTTGGCTCACACCGTCCCTTATGCCACCGAAAATGATCAAGAGAAGAATATCGACCCTAGCTTCCCTGGCCTGCTGACATCAACTCCAAAACTGGACAGATCAGCTTTCAGGAAAAGAGCGCGGATGAGGGTATGTCTACAGAATATATTAATTGATGAAAACTTTATTCATTACTCACGGTTTTACGTAAATTATTATACATAAACTGTGTTTACCAATAATTTAGCTTAAAAACATTTATTTTTTTCAATCATTCGAGTAAATTCGGGTAGTCTTGTGTAATGCAGTATTTTGTGTCTATTTAGGTATGGTTAACCTGAGTGCTGAAATCGTGGAAAAATAGATGTTATTAGCGCGCCTGAAATGGGCTGTCTGCACTCTCAAAGTCCATGTTGTTGCCAAATGTATTTCATATGCTGTAAACCTAGTTCATAGTTGTTAGTTTCCTTTAATGGCAAACAAACACATACCAATCGTTGGTTAGAAGGCGATCGCCGAATTCGTCCTCGCTTTCTCCCGTGTCGCTGGCTGTCGTGTCGTTTTCGTCGGTTTCGCTTGCATACGGTTCGAACCGATATGGCTCAATAGCTTCAGTTTCTTCTTCAATCTCGTTTTCCGCTACCTGCCTCCACACTACAACCATCCGTTTCAATACATGCGTAATCTGTTGAATCGCTTAAGTCGCTGAAATCCGAGTCTGAATCCGAGCTAATGTCGCTATACCTTGCTGTTCTTTCCGCCATGTTTGTTTGTGTTGACAGGACAATGGACAGGTGTTTATAACGATGGTTAAAATCAGGCACTTTGAAGCTTTTTTTAGGGATATTGCGTGATGGGTAAAATTTAGAAAAAAACTTCGAAAAATATAATAAACCACTGGGAACTGATTTTTAATGGTTTAAACAATTCTGAAATTGTGATAATGTTCCCCTTTAAATTGCCTTTCAAATGTCTATTCTTGGTGTTGGGTTTTATCAAATAAATTGCCCCAAAAAATGCGACTTATACTCCAGTGCAATTTATATATGTTTTTTCCCTTCTTTATTATGCATTTTCGGGCCGGTGCGACTTATACTCCGAAAAATGCGGTAATTCTTATTTCAGGCATGAAAAAAAAAAAAAGATCATTATGTCAAGATAATGGCACTAGCATTTACTTAATTTAAGAATATTTTTCAACATATTGAGCAAAAAGGTCTGGTTTTTTTTTTTCTACAAGAAAAGTGCACTTGTTATTAGTGAGAATATACTTATTTTAAGGTATTTTTGGGTTCATTGAGGTTAGCTAGTTTTACTTGTTTTGGAATGTCTTGACAAGCCGAATTTTCTTGTTCTATTGGCAGATCATTTTGCTTAGTTCAAATAAAATACCCCTAATTTTTGTATTTCTTGTTTTGTTTTTGAACACTAACTTTTTGCAGTGTTGGCAAAGGGCGACCTCATTGCCATCGACTTCTTCCTGGTCACCGAGCACACGGGTCTTTCATCCTCCCATTTGTTCCCCATATGCAGAAGTCTGAAAGTTTGCAATGCCTGCACAGTGACCTCAGACGAGTGGCCAATTAACACGTCACACAACACTGTTCATTTCGCCCGGAGAAATCATCCTCGCTCAGGAATTAAATAACTCCCCGCGGTGCCAAGTGCTCTATAAAAACTTGGGGCTTAAAAAATGGGGACGGAGACAAACTGAAATAGACTATTGCGGTTTATTGTGCGATATGGCTGAATTTATGCCTGCATGGCTCAAATCCAAGAGTCAGAGAGTAAATACCCACACATCATGGAGACATTTGCTACTTTGTTTGGTCTTATATGCCTCGCGCACATTGCATACATTGCTTGCTCCTGAGTAGCGGCCATTGTTTTGTGTAGAAAACTGAAATGACGGATGAATCATTCAGTGGTTGTAAAGAAATGGAAGAAAATATTATATTCTTTTATGGCAGCCTGGTCTTTTCAATCTGGCCGCAGATTACAAAATATGTGGTTCCCATGCAGTAAATGGAGTATTTGCAGAGCCAACTCGGCATACTTTAGCTAAAGTGAGCATATGTTGTGAATATCAGGACCATTTTCCACTTTTGATTCAGTACTAATAAGTCTTGTCGGACATTGATAGGAGCGATTTTTCACTTTCCGATTGGTCGTAAAACGATTTGATATATGTCAAAAACAAATTGGATGGTGATTCACAGTAGGATCGGATTAGGGATTGTTGATAAACCATTAAAATTTCAGGTGGCTACCGTACCGTTTCAAAATGTCATTATGGCATTTACCACATTTACCGTTATTCTGTGATTATAGTGTAAAACACAATCAACAATTGTTAGGCAACCACCCAACAAAGGTAAAAATACAGTAAGAAATTATGTGATACTGTGCTAAGATATTTTGGCAGCTCTGAAGCAGTTGAACGTCTAATTAAGATGTTTACATGCTTTTTAAAAAAAAGCTGGTTTCAACTGAATACATGCAATAATTCAGATGTTTCTTAGTTCATGTAAATGTTGTAGCTTCGGTCGTTTGCTTTGCTTTTTTGTCATCTATTTAATCGGTGCTTGGCCCCACCAGAAGCTCTTAATTTGAACATATTTTTTAAAGAGAAAAACTAAGTTAAGAAATATTATATGAAAAATAATACAATAGGATGTAAATGGTAAATGGGTTATACTTGTATAGCGCTTTTCTACCTTCAAGGTACTCACAGCGTTTTACACCCATTCACACACACATTCACACACTGATGGCGGGAGCTGCCATGCAAGGCCCTAACCACGATCCATCAGGAGCAAGGGTGAAGTTTCTTGCTCAAGGACACAACGGATGTGACGAGGTTGGTAGAAGGTGGGGATTGAACCAGGAACCTTCAGGTTCCTAGCACGGCCACTCTCCCAACTGCGCCACACCGTCCCCATGTTCTGCAAACAACTACAGTAGTTTTACAAAGGAATGTAGTAATAATGTACAGCAAGGTTGGCCATTAGGTAGATATATATATATATATATATATATATATATATATATATATATATATATATATATATATATATATATATATATATATATATATACATATATATATATATATATACATATATATATATAGGTAAAAGCCAGTAAATTAGAATATTTTTAAAAACTTGATTTATTTCAGTAATTGCATTCAAAAGGTGTAACTTGTACATTATATTTATTCATTGCACACAGACTGATGCATTCAAATGTTTATTTCATTTAATTTTGATGATTTGAAGTGGCAACAAATGAAAATCCAAAATTCCATGTGTCACAAAATTAGAATATTACTTAAGGCTAGCCGAGGGGTTGGTGCTAGCTCGGACGCTAGCCGAGGGGCTGGTGTTAGCTCGGAGGCTAGCCGAGGGGTTGGTGCTAGCTCGGAGGCTAGCCGAGGGGCTGGTGCTAGCTCGGACACTAGCCGAGGGGCTGGTGCTAGCTCGGACGCTAGCCGAGGGACAGGTGCTAGCTCGGACGCTAGCTCGGGGACAAGTGCTAGTAGCGTGGTTGGTGGGTGCGGCCAGGCAAACTGAAAGATAGATGGTAGCGGTCTTGCTGGCCGCAGCTGTGCTACCTCGCCAGCACGGCTGTCGGTACCATTCCCCCCCTCCAAAGGCGGATTCCAGACGCTTCCAGTAGACTGAGTCTCTAAGGCTGGGAGGAGGGTGTCCAGGCGACGAGAAAATTCCTCCTTGCTCATCTCGCTACTGAACATGCCTTTCCATGACAGCTCGGCAGGACAAGACAACTCCTCTGGTTTGAAGCGAAAAAAAAGAAAAAGCCATGGTGAATGGGGCAACAAGAGGAGAGAAAAAAAAAAATTCACAGGGGACGGAACGAAAGTCACTAGGGGCGGGGCTAAGGAACTGTGCCGTCAGGTCCTTTAATAATTTTGGCGGGAACTTACTGTTGTGTTTACTGAGAGGAGGTGACGGCTCAGACACCAGGGGGCAGTATATACAATAATTTATTATATATAATAAATATATATATATATAAATAATAATAAACAATATTACTAAACTAAGGAAATGGAGTGTGAACTAGAATACAAAAGGGAATGGTGTAAGACTATGTGTAGAATTTAACTGAAGTGAGTGTTACCAACGTGTTGAACGAGATACGCGGAAGTCCAGGGGGCAGGCAGATGATCCGGGGCGAGAGCGAGGCGTCAGAATCCAGGGGCGAGCAAGAGGTCGAGGAACGAAGGAAGCAGTCGGAGTCCAGAGGGAGATCCAGGGGAAATTGAGACGCAGGCGACGGAGGGTACTGCAGGGACACGGGAGAAGACAAGGGACAAATCAAGGCACGGAGAGGAAACACGAATATAGCATAAAGCTTGTTGCTTACTGTACACCATGAGAAAGCTAAGTTCCCGCGACGATCCTTGGGTCCACTGGTCCTTTATTGATCTCGCTCTGATCAGTCGCAGGTGTGCAGATTGCCAGCGAGTGATTGCAGCTGGTGGCTGCAGCAGGGCGGAGACGCGCGCGGCGCGTCCCTGGATGTGCGCACCCGTGGGCGTGTCCCGAGGTGCGCACAGACGGATGAGCGGCGTTGGCAGGAGCCTGAGCCGTAACAAGCAGCTGTCCACTCCTTCTGAATCTCCCCCACATTTTTGAATGGGTTTTTTTTCACAATCTTGACCAGGGCGCGGTGATCCCTATCGCTTGTACACTTTTTCTGACCACAGTTTTTCCTTCCCTTTGCCTCTCCATTAATGTGTTTGGACACAGAGCTCTGAGAACAGCCAGCCTCTTCAGCAATAACCTTTTGTGTCTTTCCCTCCTTGTGCAATGTGTCGATGGTTGCCTTTTGGACAGCTGTCAAATCTGAAGTCTTCCCCATGTTTGTGTAGGCTTCAGAACTGGACTGAGAGACCATTTAAAGCCCTTTGCAGGTGTTTTGAGTTAATCAGCTGATTAGTTTGTGGCACCAGGTGTCTTCAAAATTTAACCCTTACACAATATTCTAATTTTGTGACACACGGAATTTTGGATTTTCATTTGTTGCCACTTCAAATCATCAAAATTAAATGAAATAAACATTTGAATGCATCAGTCTGTGTGCAATGAATAAATATAATGTACAAGTTACACCTTTTGAATGCAATTACTGAAATAAATCAAGTTTTTCAAAATATTCTAATTTACTGGCTTTTACCTGTATATATATAGTGTATATATAAATAACGTGTATATATATATATTTATATATATACACTCACCTGCTGAAAAAATGTGGGCACCCCTGATGTACAGCATTTACTTTGAAGAGAGGACTTAACTGTATTTCCTTGTAGCTGCTTCTTCATATTTTCATGGATACATGCCTGCTGTGTGGATATTTTTTCAACATCTTCGGCTGGCGTTTTCAACTTGTTCTGCTTCAGTATCGTGCAGACTAGAAGTGATATGCTCGTACTACATTCTCGGTCATGTTTTTTGACGATTTCTGTCTTTAAGTAAATGAATATCGTCCCCTTCTTCTTCTTCAGCACTGTCCTTCACACGTACGTTGTTCCTCCTCATGGTTGGAAAAACAACGTTATGTTGATGTGTAGCTATAAGCTAATGCTAGCGAGTAAAACTCAATGTTTTGGTGGGATCTTACGGGGTTCACTGCGACAGGCTCAATCGACTCCAACTAGTGGCGGGGAGGCGCGTTACATGAATTTTTGCTCACAAGCTAAAGCATCAGAATGAGCCGAGAGAGAGCTCGTACTCCGAAAAACTCCTAGGTTGGGGGCACTCGTATCTTGAGGTACCTGTGAGTTCCAATACAAAAACTATTGAAAAATCCTACAGCGCTTTAGCCTCAGGCTTAGCCAAAATTGCCTTGTGTAAAGTTAGTGTGCACCGGTTTTTGTTATTATTTACTTTTTCATGGAGCGAGCTCATTCGTTGAGGTTCTTAGACAGATAGATAGATAGATAGATAGATAGATAGATAGATAGATAGATAGATAGATAGATAGATAGATAGATAGATAGGTCTTTATTATCATTGCACAAGTACAATGAAACTTCAGTTTTAGTCATAAAATTTCAACATTCCTTTCAACTCCTTGCTTTGTTTCAAACTGATGTATTGGTCATTGAAGGCAGCGTTTTATGCATACTGAATGTTTTATTGTGTAGAATGAGGGCGGCGTATTATCCGTGAAAGATGTTTCATGTTTCGCTGGCTGGTTAATAAAGGGCAGACACTCTTAAGAAAGAAAGAACAAAAAACGTATTTATAGTATTGGTTTTGAAACTGAGAATTTCTCATAACATCTGGAAAACAGATAATCGTGCAACCCAAATATTTTAGCTCTTATACTGTTAAAAAAAAAAAATATTAGAAGATGTGCCAAGACAGTACAAAAGTAAAGGTTATGGCTCAAGTTTGTCATGCTCCATGAAATAAAATCAAACATATCATTTTGCTATTACTCGAACTTTAATGCTATTTTATTTCTCGGGACTGACCACCCTTTAACTGTGGGTTCACAGACATTCCACTCCTATTCCTTGATCATTTCACTTTACTATCTAACCAGTGGAGCTTTAAGTGGGAAAACCAGAAGAGCTTTTTACGTTTAACTGATGCTGAAATCTTTACTTGCTCCGGGCCTTTTTCAGCCTCCTAAAGAGACTTAGGGGGGTTTATATAATCCCGGAGATGCATTCAGTCCGACATAGTCATTCACCAGAAGAAAAAAAAAATTACATTGACTCCGTATGTGGTCTTATGTCACATTCTTTACCTACGTAAAAACATAGCGGAGGGGATTTTATCCTCCCACTTGTCCATGTGGTATCCGACTATAAGACACGCAAGGTTCAGCTCTTCCACGTTGCATACGTTTCAACGTGATAGTATTACCACACTACTGCACCTCGGGCCTTTTTTATCCTTGGCTGGCCTCAACGTTAGCAAAGCTTGATACAAGTTGGTCTTTCGTTTTTGATTGAGACCAGAAGCGTGACTTTGGCGGTAAAGGTTAGCCAGCTGTGTAACAACATCCGCCAGAAATCTGTGAGAAAAAGGGAATCGAACCAGAGTACTTGTGCACTCAATGGTTATATTGTGTCAAAGTTTACGCTATATTGACAAGTTAACGAAAGTTTCCTAACGGCACTATTTTTTTTATGGAAGTGTCAGTCCATACTGTTGCAGTGGAAAAGCAGCGGCGTTCTAGTTGATGTTGAGTCACAGAAACGAATAGAGAGCAGAAATAGACAAAGAAAAATGTATATCAAATGGC
Source organism: Nerophis lumbriciformis (assembly GCF_033978685.3). Lineage (NCBI taxonomy): Eukaryota > Metazoa > Chordata > Actinopteri > Syngnathiformes > Syngnathidae > Nerophis > Nerophis lumbriciformis. The sequence goes on from NC_084561.2 coordinate 12,046,133, forward strand.
AAGTTTAGCTTGGAAGCCCTGGCAGGTCGCTCGCTCCACAAGACCGAGGTTATTTCCATCCTGTGAGTCATAGCTGCTAGCGGCAGCAGTTTTGCCAAGTCCGCACATTACAAAAAAAGTCGCTTTCAAACTTTGTAAGTCACAGGTACATTATGCTTGATTCTGAACGTGTGGTTGTTTAGTTGGGCTTGCTTTGAAGCAAAACACAACTGCGCCGGGTAGGTAGTTTCTTTTTCTACACATTTCCTGGCTATCGCGCCACCAGTTGACTTGGCACATCGCCAACACACAAACGACGTGTGCAACTATGCCAGAGTCCACACTGGCAAAGAAATAAAGAAAGAATACGAGTTAGTGGCAAAATTTGTAGGGACAATTTAATTTAAAAAAATAATAATAATAACAAAAAATATATATATATACTGTATATATATATATATACGTACATATATACATACAGTATATATATATATATATATATATATATATATATATATATATATATATATATATATATATATATATATATATATATATATATATATATATATACATACAGTATATATATATATATATATATATATATATATATATATATATATATACACATACAGTATATATATATATATATATATATATATACTATAATATAATAAGGGACAAGCAATAGAAAATGGATGGATGGATGGATGGATAATATATATATATATATATATATATATATATATATATATATATATATATATATATATATATATATATATATATATATATATACACATATATATATACACACATATATATATATATATATATATACATACATATATGTGTGTATATATATATATATATATATATATATATATACACACACATATATATATACATATATATATATATATATATATATGTATTTACCCATATATATATACATATATATATATATATATATATATATATATATGTATTTACCCATATATATATATATATATATATATATATATATATATATATATATATATATATATATATATATATATATATATATATACACATATATGTCTGTGTATATATATACATACACACACGTTAGGTCAGGAAAAAACACAGGCTATGTCATCCCCACAAGCCTGTTCCGCAAGTTTCCCTGCTCGTCAGGGGATTCTATAAAATTGTGTTTTTATAAAATCCCCTGCCAACAGGGAAACCTGTGAAACAGGCTTATAGGGATGATATAGCATGTGTTTTTTTCCTGACCTAACGTATATTCCGCTCTACCCTGGTATTGAGCACTGTATAACGGATAAACCAGGGGTAGAATAAACAATTGGTAACCCCACTTAAAATGGTGTACCTTGATATAGTTCTGTGAAAATTATTGTCTTCTGTGCAAATTTAAAAAAGTGAACAGTGTGATTTACTACAATACTGTCAGTCTTTTAAGTTTTTATTTTTGGTTTGTTGAAATTGTTCACACATTGCACAGCTTTTATGTTTCTATCAATACCAATGATGCCTAGAAGGAAGGAAGTAACTCAACTCGCTTTGTATGGTTTGTTGAGTTAGCTCAGGATTAATATGTGAAAATGACAAATGATACCTTAAAGACTTTTTATTATTTATTGTGTTCAATCCAAACCTTAAAGTTTAATAGCTTTGCAGACACACTGAGATTAAGTCTAAATTCATTGTGTTCTTCACAGTGTTTTTGCAGCCGTGCCAATTTTTTCCTCAACATTTTCAACTCACTTGTAGTGTTTTGTCAAGAGGATTATTTGTTATATGGGCTTGTTCTATTTTTGTCATAAGCTGGCTTGTTGTGAAGTGTTGGCGATTCCAAAGATGCGGAGGACCTCAGGCAGGGTGCAGGTAAGATGATTTACTTCAAATACACAAGATAGAGTGAAAAAACGTGCGTAGCGTGACACAACAAAACCAACAAACAAACCGTCGTCTGTAGCGAACAGTGTACAGCAAACAATGGACCAGCAACTAAGACAAGGAAAACACCATTGATTGATTGATTGATTGAAACTTTTGTTAGTAGATTGCACAGAACAGTACATATACCGTACAATTGACCACTAAATGGTAACACCCGAATACGTTTTTCAACTTGTTTAAGTCGGGGTCCACGTAAATTAATTCATGGTAGAAATATATACTATCAGCATAGTACAGTCATCCCACAAGTTAATCATCAGAGTATATACATTGAATTATTTACATTATGTACAGGGTGGGATGAGGAGGGTTTCGCTGATATCAGCACTTCAGTCATCAACAACTGCATCATCGGAGAAAAGGACATTGTAACAGTGTAGGTCTGACTTGGTAGGATATGTACAGCGAGCGGAGAACATAGTGAGTTCAGAAAGCATAAGAACAAGTATATACATTTGATTATTTACATTTGGTTATTTACAATCCGGGGAGGTGGGATGTGGAAGGGAGGGTGTTAGTCAAGGGTTGAGGTTGACAGGAGGTGTGGTTTTAGTGCGGTTTTGAAGGAGGACAGAGATGCCCTTTCTTTTACACCTGTTGGGAGTGCATTCCATATTGATGTGGCATAGAAGGAGAATGAGTTAAGACCTTTGTTAGATCGGAATCTGGGTTTGACGTGGTTAGTGGAGCTCCCTCTTGGGTTGTGGTTATGGCGGTCATTTACGTTAAGGAAGTAGTTTGACATGTACTTTGGTATCAGGGAGGTGTAGCGGATTTTATAGACAAGGCTCAGTGCAAGTTGTTTTACTCTGTTCTCCACCCTGAGCCAGCCCACTTTGGAGAAGTGGGTTGGAGTGAGGTGTGATCTGGGGTGGAGGTCTAGAAGTAAAGGGGAATAATCAGCCACCTCGCAACAAGGAAAACAAACAAGGGTGCTGAACTAGAATCAACCAACAACTAAGGAAATACTCAACTAAACATGACGACAACGAATCATGACAATTTTGGGCCAAAGTAAAACAAAGAAAACAAGCTGAAGTTGTCATAGTTGTTACCATGCCATGATTTTACCAGACCGGCCCACGTGGGAATAGATTTTCCTCCATGCGGCCTCTGAGCTATAAGGAGTTTGACATCCCTGTTAAAGATAGATGAACTTCCATTTGCGATGAATCACAAAAATTATGATTTAACTTTGGACAAAACGCGATTAATCGCGACATTAATACCTTGTGCCTATGTGTGAACTGGTAAAATAAAAAAACAGTTAATTATTTTTATGAAACTTTGTGACATTCAAGTTGAACAGACTAGCAGTTGAGATACTTCAATTATATAAACTAAATCAGGGGTGCTCACACTTTTTCTGCAGGCCAGCTACTTTTCAATTGATCAAGTCGTGGGGATCTACCTCATTCATATATATAATTTATATTTACTTATTTATGAAATATATGTTTTTGTTAACAAGTTAAAGGTGTTTAATGATAATACAAGCATGTTTAACACATATAGTTAATATTGTTAACAACTTAAAGGTGTTTAATGAAAATACAAGTATGTTTAATACATATAGTTAATATTGTTAACAAGTTAAAGGTGTTTAATGATAATACAAGCATGTTTAACACATATAGTTAATATTGTTAACAAGTTAAAGGTGTTTAAAGATAATGCAAGCATGCTTATCACATATAGTTAATATTGTTAATAAGTTAAAGGTGTTTAATAATAATAGAAGAATGTTTAACACATATAGTTAATATTGTTAACAACTTAAAGGTGGTTAAAGATAATACAAGCATGTTAAACACATATAGTTAATATTGTTAACAACTTAAAGGTGGTTGAAGATAATACAAGCATGTTTAACACATATAGTTAATATTGTTAACAAGTTAAAGGTGTTTAAAGATAATACAAGCATGTTTAACACATATAGTTAATATTGTTAACAAGTTAAATGTGTTTAATGATAATACAAGCATGTTTAACACATATAGTTAATATTGTTAACAACTTAAAGGTGGTTAAAGATAATGCAAGCATGTTTATCACATATAGTTAATATTGTTAATAAGTTAAAGGTGTTTAATGATAATAGAAGAATGTTTAACACATATAGTTAATATTGTTAACAAGTTAAAGGTGTTTAAAGATAATACAAGCATGTTTAACACATATAGTTAATATTGTTAACAAGTTAAAGGTGTTTAATGATAATACAAGCATGTTTAATACATATAGTTAATATTGTTAATAAGTTAAAAGTGTTTAAAGATAATACAAGCATGTTTAACACATATAGTTAATATTGTTAACAAGTTAAATGTGTTTAATGATAATACAAGCATGTTTAACACATATAGTTAATATTGTTAACAACTTAAAGGTGGTTAAAGATAATGCAAGCATGTTTATCACACATAGTTAATATTGTTAATAAGTTAAAGGTGTTTAATGATAATAGAAGAATGTTTAACACATATAGTTAATATTGTTAACAAGTTAAAGGTGTTTAAAGATAATACAAGCATGTTTAACACATATAGTTAATATTGTTAACAAGTTAAAGGTGTTTAAAGATAATACAAGCATGTTTAACACATATAGTTAATATTGTTAACAAGTTAAAGGTGTTTAATGATAATACAAGCATGTTTAACACATATAGTTAATATTGTTAATAAGTTAAAGGTGTTTAAAGATAATACAAGCATGTTTAACACATATAGTTAATATTGTTAATAAGTTAAAGGTGTTTAAAGATAATACAAGCATGTTTAACACATATAGTTAATATTGTTAATAAGTTAAAGGTGTTTAAAGATAATACAAGCATGTTTAACACATATAGATTCCTTTCTTTCATGAAGACAAGAATATAAGTTGGTGTATTACCTGATTGTGATGACTTGCATTGATTGGAATCAGACAGTGGTGCTGATAATGTCCGCATTTTCGATTGGAGGAGAAAAAAAGTCCTCCTTTCTGTCCAGTACTACATGAAAGTGGTTGGTTTTTGGCATCTTATTTGTCCAGCTTCCATACTCCTTTGTATACACTTTACAAGAAATACATTGTCGGCAAACTCTATAGCTTGCTAGCTTGTGCACGCCATCTTTCTGAGACTCTTATTTTGTTAGCGCAGGCAGGATGAAGAAGAGCTTTTATTGTGCAACTGTGCAGTCGGTCTTTGGAGTTTTGACGACAGGTACGGCGCCAGAGTCTGTTGAAATAAAAAATGTTTCTCGCCTTCCAGTCGGTAATTTTAATGAGCTGGCAGCAGCCAGCGTCATCTCAGAAGACCCTCGGGTGCCGTGAATGTCAATCAAGTGATGAAAGTGACGTCATAGTGAAGATTTATGATCGCTCATTTTTAGGACTATTTTTTGAATGCCTGGCTGGTGATCGACTGACACACCCTCCACGATCGACCGGTAGCTCGCGATCGACGTAATGGGCACCCCTGAACTAAATGATAACTAATTTAAAAAATATATATATAATCCACAACAAACCGTCATAACTATTGCAGTAATCCATAACAAAGAGAACGTGCAAACATCAATTTTTGTACTATTTATGCTCATTATTCTGCAGTTTAAGTTGTGAAAGGATGAATGGTGATAGTATAATGTTATATTTTGCTACTCATAACCGCAAGTAGCCTATAATCTTTCTTAAACTGTACGTTGGGCTTCACTAAAATATTTTGTCATTTACAAATGTCGTACAGTTATTAATTTCCCCTTTCTGGACATTATGATTCTAGAAGATTGAAGCGAACCTCAACAGAGAGGTGTGAGAAACATATATACTCAACTCACTTGTCGGGTGGGGAAATAATCCCCATTGGGATAAGTGATATTCATCAATCTGGATTTGGGATAATATTTTGAACTAAAACGACGTATTCAGGATATGGTTAATAGCCCGGCTGCGTCTTTGGATTCATTTATCTGCGCTGTAATCTGGCCTCTGAAACCTCAACGTATGAGAAGCACGTAGTGACAGATTTAGTGTGCATATATTAGCGTAAAATAGACGTGCTGGAGCAGTGGTTGGGGTAATGTTGAAGGTTTGTGCCATACTGTCTCCTCCAATGTCAGCTACTGGAACAGACTGGACTACTTTATTGGAGTTATGGATATTTTTTCCCCTAAGGCATTGAAGGCTAATAAGGCGATACTTTTAATAGTCAATATTTAACAAAACACAAACGCATAGACGCTGCAAGTCAAGCATAAGGTAATGACTCACACTGGATAGAGCATAATGACATTAACAACATACCCGACTAATCATAACCGTTATTTTGCCTAATAGGGCGAAGGAGAACACTGGAAATAGAAATAAATAAAGTCGATATATGGCAAATGCGACTGATGACCCACACTGCAAAAACTGAAATCTAAGTAAGATTAAATATCTCAAATAAGGGTGATAGTTGCTTATTTTCTGCCTGATAAGATAATTCTTCTCACTAAGCAGATTTTATGTTAGAGTGTTTTACTTGTTTTAAGGGTTTTGGTCCTAAATGATCTCAGTAAGATATTACAGCTTGTTGCTGAGATTGTATGACCTATATTGAGTAAAACATGCTTGAAACTAGAATATCAACTGTTGCAAAGCTGTGTCATCAACACTTACAAGTATAACACTACTTTTTTAAAGTAATAATTTGATGTTACTAAAACGGCCTTCTGGCACAGGTCCGGTGGCCATGGATGAAGTGCTGGCTGTCCAGAGTCGGGACCCGGGGTGGGCCACTCGCCTGTGTATCGACTGGGAACATCTCTGCGCTGCTGACCCGTCTCCGCTCGGGATGGTGTCCTGCTGGCCCCACTATGGACTGGACTCTCACTATTATGTTGGATCCACTATGGACTGGACTCTCACAATATTATGTCAGACCCACTCGACATCCATTGCATTCGGTCTCCCCTAGAGGGGGGCGGGTTACCCACATATGCGGTCCTCTCCAAGATTTCTCATAGTCATTCACATCGACATCCCACTGGGGTGAGTTTTTCCTTGCCCTTATGTGGGCTTTGTACCGAGGATGTCGTTGTGGCTTGTGCAGCCCTTTGAGACACTTGTGATTTAGGGCTATATAAATAAACATTGATTGATTGATTGATTGATTGATTTAGGGTTAGGTGCAATAAGTGTTCAACTTCAGCCTAAACCCTTTCGGTCTGCAACATTTTCAATTTATGAATGTACACCTGTTTGTTTATGTAAAACTGTTTGTTTATTTTGTTGACCACTGACCGAAGAAATAATAAACTAACTGACTAACTATTTCAAGCATGAAAAAAAAATCATGACTTTGACACGATTGTGTCTCATATTAAAACAGATGACAGCCAAATGGACTTTGCTGTTTTATTTTCAATGAAACAATAGCAAATAAGTACTCATATAGTAGTACAGTTGTTATTAGTGAGAATATACTTATTTTAAGGTATTTTTGGGTTCATTGAGGCTAGCTAATTTTACTTGTTTTGGAAAGTCTTGACAAGCCAAATTTTATTGTTTTATTGGCAGATAATTTTGCTTAGTTCAAATAAAATACCACTAATTTTTGTTTGTTTTTTCCTTGTTTTTGAACACTGATTTTTTGCAGTGCAGAGTGAATATGCTAATAGAGCGATAATGTGTCTGACGAAGACAGTTTCATGCAGAAGCCAAAGCTTTTTTTCCCCTTAAAAATAATGTAAATCCAACTGAGATAGGCTCCAGCGCTCCCGGGACCCCAAAGGGAATAAGCGGTAGAAAATGGATGGATGGGCAACTAATCTGTACGACTATTTTGATAGTCGGCAAGTCATTGACGATCCTAACGATTAGTCGACGAATCGGATTATAAAGCGTATTTTTTCTGCACATTTCGTAACTAGAATTTTTGTAACCATATTATACATTTGATATATTGCAAATACAGTCCTCCCTCAATTTACAAGCATTTTAATGTACGAGTGACCTCGTGCTTTTTGTTATGCTTCAAGTTGCCAGCATATTTTGAGTTACAGTATGAGCCCCCTTCGCCACTAGGTTAAAGGGGAACATTATCACCAGACCTATGTAAGCGTCAATATATACCTTGATGTTGCAGAAAAAAGACCATATATTTTTTTTAACCTATTTCCAAACTCTAAATGGGTGAATTTTGGCGAATTAAACGCCTTTCTATTATTCGCTCTCGGACGTGTGACGTCACATCGGGAAGCAATCCGCCATTTTCTCAAACGCCGAGTCAAATCAGCTCTGTTATTTTCCGTTTTTTTGACTGTTTTCCGTACCTTGGAGACATCATGCCTCGTCGGTGTGTTGTCGGAGGGTGTAACAACACGAACAGGTACGGATTCAAGTTGCACCAGTGGCCCAAAGATGCGAAAGTGGCAAGAAATTGGACGTTTGTTCCGCACACTTTACTGACGAAAGCTATGCTACGACAGAGATGGCAAGAATGTGCGGATATCCTGCGACACTCAAAGCAGATGCATTTCCAACGATAAAGTCAAAGAAATCTGCCGCCAGACCCCCATTGAATCTGCCGGAGTGTGTGAGCAATTCAGGGACAAAGGACCTCGCTAGCACGGCAAGCAATGGCGGCAGTTTGTTCCCGCAGACGAGCGAGCTAAACCCCCTGGATGTCTTGGCTCACACCGTCCCTTATGCCACTGAAGATGATCAAGAGAAGAAAATCGACCTTAGCTTCCCTGGCCTGCTGACATCAACTCCAAAACTGGACAGATCAGCTTTCAGGAAAAGAGCGCGGATGAGGGTATGTCTACAGAATATATGAATTGATGAAAATTGGACTGTCTGCACTCTCAAAGTGCATGTTGTTGCCAAATGTATTTCATATGCTGTAAACCTAGTTCATAGTTGTTAGTTTCCTTTAATGCCAAACAAACACATACCAATCGTTGGTTAGAAGGCGATCGCCGAATTTGTCCTCGCTTTCTCCCGTGTCGCTGGCTGTCGTGTCGTTTTCGTCGGTTTCGCTTGCATACGGTTCAAACCGATATGGCTCAATAGCTTCAGTTTCTTCTTCAATTTCGTTTTCGCTACCTGCCTCCACACTACAACCATCCGTTTCAATATATGCGTAATCTGTTGAATCGCTTAAGCCGCTGAAATCCGAGTCTGAATCTGAGCTAATGTCGCTATAGCTTGCTGTTCTTTCCGCCATGTTTGTTTGTGTTGGCTTCACTGTGTGACGTCACAGGAAAATGGACGGGTGTATATAACGATGGATAAAATCAGGCACTTTGAAGCTTTTTTTAGGGATATTGTGTGATAGGTAAAATTTTGAAAAAAACTTCGAAAAATAAAATAAGCCACTGGGTTTTTAATGGTTTTAACCCTTCTGAAATTGTGATAATGTTCCCCTTTAAAGTCATATTTGTCCACAGCCAGAGATCGACACAATGCTTCACTCCCACACCTGAACTGAGAAAGCTAATGCGAAGGAGAAAAAGGCCAACTTTTCCACTACAGAGGGGCCCGGATCTCACTCGAATATTAACACTGAATTAGCATACTTGCCAACTCTCCCGAATTTCAGTGCCCCTCCCGAAAACCTCCCGGGGCAACCATTCTCCCGAATGGTGCCTTAAAGGCACTGCCTTTAGCGTCCTCTCTCACCTGAAACCTTCACCCCTTAACAGCCGCATGCTGTCCAGGCGTCCGCTTTTCCTCCATATAAACAGCGTGCCGGCCCAGTCACATAATAATATAGCGTTGGACGGGTTTAACAATGGTCTTTACTCGAAGATGTCAAGAAATGCTGACACGTTGTATGATCTTTGAACTGGTTTAATGATAACGTTAATTTCAAGCACGCACACACACACACACACACACACACACACACACACACACACACAAGTGAATGCAATTCATACTTGGTCAACAGCCATACATGTCACACTGACGGTGGCCATATAAACAACTTTAACACTGTTACAAATATGCGCCACACTGTCAACCCCCACCAAACAAGAATGACAAACACATTTCGGGAGAACATCTGCACCGTAACACAACATAAACACAACAGAACAAATACCCAGAACCCCTTGCAGCACTAACTCTTCCGGAACGCTACAGTAACATCGACGGCTTTTGGAGCTCAGTGCACAACTGCACACACGACAAGAAGGAGACGAAGCAGAAGAACGAAGAAGAGACATGGCGACGACGAGTAAGAAGAAGAAATACGCTTGCAAGTTACAAAATTACTGGAAAAAATAATTACATTTCATCCAGGACAACTCGAAGGGGAAGGGGTATGCTGCCTGCACCTCAACCCCGACCCCCAACCACACCCCGACACCCCCCATCTCCCAAATTCGGAGGTCTCAAGGTTGGCAACTGTGTGAATTAGTCATCTTACTCTTGATTTTTTTTCGTCTTCAGTTTACTACCTTGTCAAATAATATGAAACCATGTGTTAATCACAAGGGTTATTTGTTATTTAACATGTAAACCTTAGGCTTAGGTCAGGCTGATTTAAAAAATAAAAATAAAAATAGCAACCAAATATACCGCCTAAGAAGGGACTCATAAATAACTAATGACAAAAGTATTTACATACAATTATGTTGGGCTAAAATAAACTAAACTAATATTGAATATATGTTTCTTAACTAAACTGTACAAATGAAAATACAGCTTCACCACTTTAGTCATATTTTTTTGCGCTTCATTTAGCTCCAGACTTCTTCTGTTTGTTTGAGATTGTCATTACTACCGTAAGTGGTGGCAAAGTGTATTACAACGGAGCACAGCTGAGAAACTACATTTTTTTTGTTGGGCCTCAAGAGGGCGCTCAAGGCCCAACAATGGGCCCCGACCTTACAGTTAAGAAGCATCGTCCTACCGGTTAGCATCAGACATGGCGAGTCAGCACTGTCAGTCCGCTTCACACAAGCCGCAGTCGCAAATTTCCAAACAATGAACATGTATCCATAAAAATATTTAGAAGCTGCTTATGCTTTGTTTGACTTGTTTCTGCTTGTTCTGTCTCCTCCTGACTGAACAAACTGGACGATCGAGCGTTACCTTTAGTTCACACACACGCTTCCTGTCAACACTGACCTCTCTCCGGTCCATCCCCCAAAGATGTCTGTGTGCAACATTGACAACGGTTTTCTAGTTCCACATTCTCTTATAAAACTACTGCGGTTGTTTGTAGTACATGTTATTGTAGCATGGTAAAATGGTAGTGTTCCGGGAGGGCCATGCAATTATAAAAATGTATTCAATTAATTTCAATGTGTGGAGATGATTTGAGATATGAGTGTTTTGAGAGGAATGAATTGAGCTTGTAATGTGAGGCATGGCTGTGGTCTCATAAAATGATTTGATATTAAACGTGTATTTAGGGATTTCTGATTGGTTTGAGCTCAGCTATAAAAAAAAACTGTGCCACTATGAATGTGCCAGATGCTGTGTATATGTGTGTGTGTGCGTGTGTGTGTGTGTGCGTGTGTGACTGTGACTTTGCCCGCAGATAATAGACTATGACTTCAAAGGTTAAAGGAGCGTTCTTAACTATTTTCCACGTTTAATCATGCACACTAACCATTTGATGGAGTTCTCCCTTCAACTGGAAAGCTTTCCTCTTCATTACCTAAAATGGAGCAGCCCACAAATCAAGTGTGGCAGATCATTTCTCCCTCCTATGACGGGGAAGGTGCGCAGGAACTAGGCGGTATTTATTTAGCTGGAAGCTTTTGTAATTCCACAGGTGGAAATGGAAACCGTGGGGGGGTATAAAGGACGCAAGAGGACTTTTCTGTTCTGTTCGTCTCTGAGGAGAAGAACATTCCGCTGTACTGTGTAGGACATTGCTATTCAACTGGTGGCCCGTGGGCCAAATCCGGCCCAGGAATGATACCATACCGGCCCCTGACTCTAGTTCAGTTCAAAACTAACATGCTTGCAGAAAATTCCTGAAAACACAAGAGTGCTTCTGTTGTATAGCGACACTTGTGGCAGATCTTTGCATTGACATTTTAACTTTGCGAGCAAGCACAGATCACTGGGGGCCAAACTTGTGATTTACATAACCGAGGTGTTCCTCAAGGCAACCCTTTAATCCTTTAAGCAGTTACCATATTAGGCGCACTTAAAATCCTTGAATTTTCTCAAAAATGTACATTGCTCCTTATAGCTCGGTGCACCTAATGTACGGAATAATTCTAATTGTGCTTACCAACCTCGGAGCAGTTTTATTTGATACATTGTGTAATGATAAAGTGTGACCAGTAGATGGTAGTCATACATTAGAGCAGTGGTTCTAAATCTTGTAGGAGGTACCGAACCCCACCAGTTTCATATGCTTATTCACCGAACCCTTCTTTAGTGAAAAATAAAATGTTTTTTTTTCTTAATTCAATCTTAATTTATGAATATTAATCATAATATTATGTTATGAAATTATTATATTTTATAAACAGAAAGTTACAGGAATGTACACATGATCCCATGTTTACATCTCATTGTGCAACATGTGAATGTTTAAGTGGGAACTAAATGCGATATCTGAAAGGGGTACAAATTATTTCCAAAGCAGGACTCCTTCCCAGACATACAATACTAGTACACAGCTCCTGAAAAAACAATATGTTTTGTTATTGTCATTGTAAGTGGGCCAAAACACTTATATTAGAAAATAATCTCATGGAAATGACTGCTGTCATTTGATTATAATAATAAAACATTTAACTTGTTATTTAGTCAGGTTTGAGACAGGTGTGCTGCTGGTGTGGCCACAGTGCATGTGCACGTCTGACGTCGCTCACATGTGCTCCACTAAATGCTCAAGGAGTTTTTGCGTTTGCTCACGCATATGGAAAATTAGAGGGGACATCGTTTGGGGGTATCCATAATACGCCGATAGGGAAAAGTTGTTATTTACACGATGAGTCGGGTGTGTCTTGACCTCCACGGTGGAGGCTCCGCCGAACCCCTGAGGCCGACTCACCGAACCCCTAGGGTTCGATCGAACCCAGGTTAAGAACCACTGCATTAGAGATACGTATAAACTGTAAGATGGCGCCAATAAACAACACCAACATGTTGATGTTTCTTTGAGAATATAGAACAGTACACACGGCGCTCAAAAATCTGTCAAAATGTTTTAGCACAACTTTGATAAGCTATGAAGCCACATCGCTTGATGGATTGTCGGCTACCATAGTCAGACGTACTGTGCTTCAACATACAAGTATTATTATGGTGTGTGTATAAGGACCGCAAAATGGCACCGATTAGCAGACATATTATCAATCAATCAATCAAAGTTTACTTATATAGCCCTAAATCACGAGTGTCTCAAAGGGCTGCACAAGCCACAACGACATCCTCGGCTCAGATCCCACATCAGGGCAAGAAAAAACTCAACCCAATGGGATGACAATGAGAAACCTTGGAAGGGACCGCAGATGTGGGGACTCTCCCCCCTGGGCGACCGGTGCAATGGACGTCGAGTGGATCTAGCATAATATTGTGAGAGTCTAGTCCATAGTGGATCTAACATAATAGTGAGAGTCCAGTCCATTATCTGCCGTTTGGTATCGCAATGTTATGCAAAACCAACTTTTCTTACTTTCTTGTACCTGCTGATGTGTATTTGGGATCTGCATAAGTCCTGAAAAATTGTCCGCCATTATAGCCGACGCCGTAGTCGAGACCGCCCACAGAACGGCACATCCGGAAGCGACTGTCAGAAAGCGACTTGAAGATGATCTGTAAAACATAATCTATGCAACATTTTGACCAAAGAACCACCATTACATGTTATGTAGACCTCAAGTAGGTGTTTTAAATTTAGGAAAAAAATCATGATAGGACCCCTTTAATGTGACTTATAATTTTTTGTATGAAAATAAAACTGAACAGCTTGGCTCATCGCCAGTGCGCCTTATAATCCGGTGCGCCCTATGGTCCGGTAAATACGGTACACATTTTCTTCCGTAATGTGATTTATGTAACTAAGGCGTTGGTGTAGGGTATTTACTTTAGATGCAGTCAGTAGTCATTTGTTCATTTCCTTTAGTTGTACTAGTGGTGTTTCTCAAGGTTCTGTTATAGGTCCTCTCTTTTTTGTTGTTCGGGCTATTCAACTGGTGGCAAAAAACTTGTGAGAGTCTCAAATTTTTACAACAGATTCTCAAAAACACAAGAGTGCTGTTATAGAGATGATATTTGACTAGCTTATAAGCAGAAGTAGAGGCATTTGTCTAATCTTAAAACTCTTGTATACATCATAGCCTTTAAATAGACCCATTTTTTCGATCAGTTGATCCGCCGTCTCTCTTTTCTGCTCTGTCCCCTTCTCCTGCGTGGAGAGGTTTCCCAGCTGGCCACAGAACAATTTCCATGGAGGACGTGCTAGCTGTTCCAAGTCGGGACCCAGGATTGACCACTACTTTATGCATCAGTTGGTGACGTCTCTGCGCTGCTGACTTGTCTCCATACAAGAGGATCCACTGCTGGTGTAACTATGAACTAGACCCTCATAAAAATAATTGTATCCACTCGGCATCCATTGGGTTGAGATTTGTCTTGCCCTGATGTGGGATCAGAGCCAAGGATGTCATTGTGGCTTGTGCAACCCTTTGAGACATATGTGATTAAGGGCTGTATAAGTAATATAATAAATGATAAATGGGTTGTACTTGTATAGCGCTTTTCTACTTTCAAGGTACTCAAAGCGCTTTGACAGTATTTCCACATTTACCCATTCACACACACATTCACACACTGATGGCGGTAGCTGCCATGCAAGGCGCTAACCAGCAGCCATCAGGAGCAAGGGGTGAAGTGTCTTGCCCAAGGACACAACGGACGTGACCAAGATGGTAGAAGGTGGGGATTGAACCCCAGTAACCAGCAACCCTCCGATTGCTGGCACGGCCACTCTACCAACTTAGCTTTGATTGATTGATGGTCCTTAAAAACATTACAGTGCTCCTAAAGCACATCACCCCAGTCCTTTAGAAACTCCACTGGCTCCCCGTTCCTCACCGGATCCACTTTAAAATCCTCCTCCTAACCCACAAAGCCCTCCACAACCAGGCCCCCTGCTACCTCACCAACATACCCGTTCACGCAGCCTCCGCTCTTCTGATGTCAACCTCCTCTCCCCACCACTTAGAACCAAGCTCCGGACCTGGGGTGATAGAGCCTTCTCCATCGCTGCTCCCACCCTCTGGAACTCTCTTC
Organism: Nerophis lumbriciformis; assembly: GCF_033978685.3. Classification (NCBI taxonomy): domain Eukaryota; kingdom Metazoa; phylum Chordata; class Actinopteri; order Syngnathiformes; family Syngnathidae; genus Nerophis; species Nerophis lumbriciformis. The sequence goes on from NC_084561.2 coordinate 12,061,325, forward strand.
CCAAACCCATCCGTGACTGCTCAGACCTTCCTCCCTTCAAAAGCCTTCTCAAAACACACCTCTTCAGATCTGCTTTTAACCAGTGATTAGTGTTCTGTGTCTTGTAATGTCCTGTCTTGTAAATGTCCAGTATTATGTATTTTACAATGTACTGCTTTTATATTTCCTGTATTTTATATTAATACTTTGAACTGTTTTATATTTTAATTTGTTATCCTGTAAAGCGTCTTTGAGTACTCTGAAAAGCACTATACCAAATGAATAAAGTATTATTATTATTATTACTAAATCAACCCAAATCTAAAATGTGGCCCCCACAAAACAATCAAGCTGAATATCCGTGGTGTAGAAACTACTGGACAGAAGTCTAGAAGGTGAGAATTCTACAGCATGTGTGTGTTTAAACGTCTGGAGAGCAAGGCCAGACATGACTTATTTGTTTTGCTGCCTGGAACAAAAATCTCACATTTGAGCCGAGGCGTTTTCCTGAGTCAGTTTGAGGAATTTGCGGCCAAATTACAGAAAGCAGGTACAGAGAATGTGTCATTTATTTGAAAGCTTCTGCTGAGGGTTGATTGGTTGTCCGACCACTCAAATCTCCCCACGCAGTGGCTAACTAAGTGATGATGTGTCTGAATGAGACGGCTGCTCTCTGGAGAAGTATTCCTTTGCAGTTCATCACTCTTCCGACGTACGAGAACTGAAAAGGTTCGGTCACAGGGGAGCAACGTTTCATCATATTTCGTCTTGAAGCACACTGCCTGGCCCGGGACAAAGTACAGGGGAGGTGGAACAACAAACGTGATCATTACGTCTAATGCTTTCACGTTTGCTTTCAAACAACTAATTGCAAGTGTGGGGTATCACCGAAAATGTTAACATGCGTGTCGGGTTTCAGGATTGTCTCTCGGTGAAAGATTTATATTTTGGATTCAGTTTTTAACTGAGAGCAGGTGGAGGGTGGTGTGTTTTTCTTCTCATGACCAAACATACTTGAATGTTATTCATCTTGGGGTTCCAAAGCGCTCTCTCCAAGAACTTACAGATGTGTCTCGCAAGCTCTTTGGAAACTACCTGGCATATTTATCTTTGCTATATCAAAGTGTCCCAAACGAAGATGATAGAGTGCATCAACTTCAGTATTATAGTCAAAAACTATTACAGTCCTCTTCAATATCAGCCAGTCAGGTTTTGCGGTCTGGGCAGTGGTGTGCCGTCAGACCCGCAAGACTTTCTCTGCTGGCCTTACATAACCAGAAATTGTGATCATAATCAAAGATAAAAGTATTTTTTAATTTACTTTCCTTATATCCAAAAGTATTCATATTCTCTTCATGTCATATTATGCTCCTTCCAATGCTGTTGTTTTTAGTTTAGAGTTTTTATCCAATCAGAATTCAGCGAGCTTATGTTGCCATGCTGTACGAAATCTGCCTGGAGCCTTCAGAATCAACAATGCGGGCGTCTTTGCGCTGAAAGTGAACGGACACATAGAGGTGATAGTCAATTGCGATAGCCAATCAGATCATGAGTTGTGGTCAGTAAGGCCTTCTAGCTGCCCTAACTCTGTGATTGGATACTCACTTGGGAGTCCCAAGTGAGTATCCAATCACAGGAAGTGACACCGGAACCATACGATCCATAGAGAGCCACAGAAAACTCAATACAACAATAACCACAAAAATAAAGTGTTTGTCTTACACCTAGTAATCCGCTGTGGACAGACGAAGCCAAGCAATGCAGGTTTAGCAAGCGGTGCGGGCTCCCTCGAAGGAAATAGATTTTCGGCAGGCAATCACATTTTGGCACAAATGGTTTGCTCGCCACTTTCACACGAATCAACCGACTACGACGGTACCACTGGCTTATACGGCGTCGGATGGGTTCCTTGCACTGCTAATATAGTTGACTTGTTTAAGATTTAAAGGGGAACAATATCACAATTTCAGAAGGGTTAAAACCATTCAAAATCAGTTCCCAGTGGCTTATTTTATTTTTCGAAGTTTTTTTCAAAATTTTACCTATCACGCAATATCCCTAAAAAAAGCTTCAAAGTGCCTGATTTTAACCATCGTTATATACACCCGTCCATTCTCCTGTGACGTCACACAGTGATGCCAATACAAACAAACATGGCGGATAGAACAGCAAGGGAAAGCGACATTAGCTCGGATTCAGACTCAGATTTCAGCGGCTTAAGCGATTCAACAGATTAGGCATGTATTGAAACGAATGGTTGTAGTGTGGAGGCAGGTAGCGAAAACGAAATTGAAGAAGAAACTGAAGCTATTGAGCCATATCGGTTTGAACCGTATGCAAGCGAAACCGACGAAAACGACACGACAGCCAGCGACACGGGAGAAAGCGAGGACGAATTTGGCGATCGCCTTCTAACCAACGATTGGTATGTGTTTGTTTGGCATTAAAGGAAACTAACAACTATGCTATAAACTAGGTTTACAGCATATGAAATACATTTGGCAACAACATGCACTTTGAAAGTGCAGACAGCCCAGTTTTCATCAACTAATACATTCTGTAGACATACCCTCATCCGCTCTCTTTTCCTGAAAGCTGATCTGTCCAGTCCAGTTGGAAATGCATCTGCTTTGAGTGTCGCAGGATATCCACACATTCTTGCCATCTCTGTCGTAGCATAGCTTTCGTCGGTAAAGTGTGCGGAACAAACGTCCAATTTCTTGCCACTTTCGCATCTTTGGGCCACTGGTGCAACTTGAATCCGTCCCTGTTCGTGTTGTTACACCCTCCGACAACACACCGACGAGGCATGATGTCTCCAAGGTACGGAAAACAGTCGAAAAAACGGAAAATAACAGAGCTGATTTGACTCGGTGTTTGTAATGTGTTTGAGAAAATGGCGGATTGCTTCCCGATGTGACGTCACAATGTGACGTCATCGCTCCGAGAGCGAATAATAGAAAGGCGTTTAATTCGCCAAAATTCACCCATTTAGAGTTCGGAAATCGGTTAAAAAAATATATGGTCTTTTTTCTGCAACATCAAGGTATATATTGACGCTTACATAGGTCTGGTGATAATGTTCCCCTTTAAAAAGCAGGTGTTGATCAAATACTTCCCTGCTGTGATATGTTACATTATGTTGCTGGTGTACAACATCTTGGGCTAATGACAATGCAAATAAAAAATGAATATTTTCACATCTTTATTTACACAAATTAATACTAATAAGAGGAATGATGAATAGGGATGACTTGTTTATCGGTAGTATATGTACCGTATTTTTCGGACTATAATTAGCAGTTTTTTTCATAGTTTGGCCGGGGGTTCGACTTATACTCAGGAGCGACTTATGTGTGAAATTATTAACACATTACCGTAAAATATCAAATCATATTATTTAGCTCATTCACGTAAGAGACTAGACGTATAAGATTTCATGGGATTTAGCGATTAGGAGTGACAGATTGTTTGGTAAACGTATAGCATGTTCTATATGTTATAGTTATTTGAATGACTCTTACCATAATATGTTACGTTAACATACCAGGCACGTTCTCAGTTGGTTATTTATGCCTCATATAACGTACACTTATTCAGCCAGTCTTTGTTTATTTTAAATTGCCTTTCAAATGTCTATTCTTGGTGTTGGGTTTTATCAAATAAATTTCCCTCAAAAATGCGATTTATACTCCAGTGCGACTTATGTGTTTTTTTCCTTCTTTATTATGCATTTTCGGCCGGTGCGACTTATAGTCCGAAAAATACAGTAATTGGTATAAATAAAGATGTTAAAAAATGTTTTCTTTTTACTACAATTTTAATTGGCACAAGAGGTTGACATCATGTAACATCTCACAGCAGGGAAGTCTTTTATCAACATCCACTTTTTAATTCTTAAACATGTCAAATTAGTTTGCAGCGCAATGTGCAGTGCAGTTATGTCATCATCTTGTAAAGCCCACACACTGTTTCTATTCATTACAATTACACTCAGCTGGAAATTATAATTATGTAGGCAGAGCACAGACCTTTTACACGGTACCGTATATCATATCATAATTTATATCATGGGGACGGCGTGGCGCAGTTGGTAGAGTGGTGTTGCCAGCAATCGGAGGGTTGCTGGTTACTAGGGTTCAATCCCCACCTTCTGCCATCCTAGTCCCGTCCGTTGTGTCCTTGGGCAAGACACTTCACCCTTACTCCTGATGGCTGCTGGTTAGCGCCTTGCATGGCAGCTCCCACCATCAGTGTGTGAATGTGTGTGTGAATGGGTGAAAGTGGAAATACTGTCAAAGCACTTTGAGTACCTTGAAGGTAGAAAAGCGCTATACAAGTATAACCCATTTATCATTTATAAATACCATCAATTAGCATATTAGGTGGGTGTGCATTTAAGCAAGGTGTGTTTTGATGCCACACAAACGCGTCGTAATGGAGTGACGTCATACGCCAACTAGAGACCTGTCAGCAGATGCTATCTTGCTTCTGAGCAACTTTATGGATTATTATATTACTTAAATGTTTCTTTTTTTTGAATGGATTCAAACTGGCCTGTGGATTATGCTACACACTGTACTGGGGATCTTTTGAGGAAGAAATATTGTTGTGTTATACACTTTTGTGTGGTGTTGCTTCCTTATTTGTGATTACTCCAAGCTGATTATCACATCCTTATAGGGCTGGACCACATAGCAAAGATTTGAAAAATCATCCGATCTCCATTAATATCATGATTTTTTTACATTGTTTTGAACCTGGCAATTTTATAGCATCTGTGCTAAAAACTAAATAAACCAGGGATTAGTTTAACGTATTATTAATATTCTAAGTGAATAAAAAAAGGAAATTAAATCAGGAAAAAGCACAACAGCAATGTACCAATACATTGGAGTGTACATGTTTCCAAGTAGCCCTGCGATGAGGTGGCGACTTGTCCAGGGTGTACCCCGCCTTCCGCGCGAATGCAACTGAGATAGGCTCCAGCGACCCCAAAAAGGGACAAGCGGTAGAAAATGGATGGATGGATGGATGTTTCCAAGTAAAAGAAAGATGCATCAGTTATTATTTTGACACTGGTGCTCCAACTACGCACCAGCAGCTTATAGGCCGGAATTTACGGTAAATAAATATGTGTATATATACATCTTTAAACTAAACTATCAAAAAAATGAGTCATAATTTTTGCGCTTAAAGGGGAACATTATCACCAGACCTATGTAAGCGTCAATATATACCTTGATGTTGCAGAAAAAAGACCATATATTTTTTTAACCGATTTCCGAACTCTAAATGGGTGAATTTTGGCGAATTAAACGCCTTTCTATTATTCGCTCTCGGAGCGATGACGTCACAACGTGACGTCACATCGGGAAGCAATCTGCCATTTTCTCAAACACCGAGACAAATCAGCTCTGTTATTTTCCGTTTTTTCGACTGTTTTCCGTACCTTGGAGACATCATGCCTCATCGGTGTGTTGTCGGAGGGTGTAACAACAGGAACAGGGACGGATTCAAGTTGCACCAGTGGCCCAAAGATGCGAAAGTGGCAAGAAATTGGACGTTTGTTCCGCACACTTTACCGACGAAAGTTATGCTACGACAGAGATGGCAAGAATGTGTGGATATCCTGCGACACTCAAAGCAGATGCATTTCCAACGATAAAGTCAAAGAAATCTGCCGCCAGACCCCCATTGAATCTGCCGGAGTGTGTGAGCAATTCAGAGACAAAGGACCTCGGTAGCACGGCAAGAAATGGCGGCAGTTTGTTCCCGCAGACGAGCGAGCTAAACCCCCTGGATGTCTTGGCTCACACCGTCCCTTATGCCACCGAAGATGATCAAGAGAAGAATATCGACCCTAGCTTCCCTGGCCTGCTGACATCAACTCCAAAACTGGACAGATCAGCTTTCAGGAAAAAAGAGCGGAAGAGGGTATGTCTACAGAATATATTAATTGATGAAAATTGGGCTGTCTGCACTCTCAAAGTGCATGTTGTTGCCAAATGTATTTCATATGCTGTAAACCTAGTTCATAGTTGTTAGTTTCCTTTAATGCCAAACAAACACATACCAATCGTTGGTTAGAAGGCGATCGCCAAATTCGTCCTCGCTTTCTCCCGTGTCGCTGGCTGTCGTGTCGTTTTCGTCGGTTTCGCTTGCATACGGTTCAAACCGATATGGCTAAATAGCTTCAGTTTCTTCTTCAATTTCGTTTTCGCTACTTGTCTCCACACTACAACCATCCGTTTCAATACATGCGTTATCTGTTGAATCACTTAAGCCGCTGAAATCCGAGTCTGAATCCGAGCTAATGTTGCTATATCTTGCTGTTCTATGCGCCATGTTTGTTTGTGTTGGCATCACTATGTGACGTCACAGGAAAATGGACGTGTGTATATAACGATGGTTAAAATCAGGCACTTTGAAGATGGGTAAAATTTTGAAAAAAACTTCGAAAAATAAAATAAGCCACTGGGAACTGATTTTTAATGGTTTTAACCCTTCTGAAATTGTGATAATGTTCCCCTTTAAGAAAATGTTCTATACTTTGGCTCCAGACTTTTTTGAGATTGTCATTACTGCCACAAGTGGTGGAAAAGTGGGTATGACTTTAGTATGGAGAACATATTCTAAGGAACAAAGACTTAATTTAAGAGTTATTTGGACACTAGGGGAACATATAAGGGTTAGGGTTACTAATAAGCAATAATTCTGAGGTTATTGAGGGAAGACTCTTAGTTAATGGCTTACTGGTTGTATAATAAGGCCATGCAGAATAAGTCATTAATAAGTACTTAATGACTAATTAAGAGCCAATATGTTACTAAATTGCATGTTAATAAGCAACTAATTAATGGTGAATACCGTATTTTCCGCACCATAAGGCGCCCTGGGTTATAAGCCGCGCCTTCAATGAACGGCATATTTCAAAACTGTGTCCACCTATAAGCCGCCCGGTGTTGTAAGCCGCATCTAACTGCGCTAAAGGAATGTCAAAAAAACAGTCAAACTTTAATAATATATTAAAACCAGCGTGATGTGGGCGCGCATGGAATCGTATATCAACATGGACGAAGCTGCGTGAAAAAAGCCACCCGGCCTCTTCGCGTAAACTTAAACTTACCTTAACCACTCACTCATCTTTTCTTCATCCATCCCTTCGAGTTAGCTTTTATGATGACGCCGGCTGGAAAGGTCTCTTTTGGCAAGGTCTTCCTTTTGAATATCACCATGGGTGGAAGTTTCTGGCCATTAGCATGGCAAGCTAGAACCACAGTGAAGGATGACTTCTCATTCCCTGTGGTGCGAATATTCACCGTATGTGCTCCCGTTGTATCCACAGTGCGGTTCACAGGAATATCAGTTGCTGTGAAATAGTAATCCGTGTGCGGATGGAGAGATTGCGTCTTTTCATGAACCGGATCCCTGTCGCTTAGTAGGAGCCATTTTGTGGTCTTTACAGATGTAAACACACAAAGGAAATGAAACGTACGGTAATATCCGCGCGCTTTTTCTTCTTCTACGCGGGCGGGTGGTTGCTTACAGTAGAAGAAGAAGCGCTTCCTGTTCTATGGGGGCGGGTGCTTACCTTGGCGGTTGCTTGCGTAGAAGAAGAAGCGCTTCCTGTTCTACCGGGAAAAAAGATGGCGGCTGTTTACCGTAGTTACGAGACCGAAACTTTATGAAAATGAATCTTAATATTAATCCATATATAAAGCGCACCGGGTTATAAGGCGCACTGTCAGCTTTTGAGAAAATTTGTGGTTTTTAGGTGCGCCTTATAGTGCGGAAAATACGGTATGTTCCCCATACTAAAGTTTTACCGAAAAGTGTATTACAGCTGAGTTGAGCTATGTTCACAGCTGAGAAACAGATATATGTTGGCGGACCTTGTTAAGAAAGACTGGCCTATCGTATCATCCGGTGCTCTGAGATGTCCAGCCCTATGGTACAGTTGTGAAACGTTGCCAAAAAAATATGTCATTAAATTATCCCTCAATTGTCAACAGTGCATGCATTTAACGACAAAACCCAAGAGAACTTTCTTCCAAGGCCAAACTAATTTAAATGTAAATATCGCCATTTAAAATGGGTGCACTTGTTTTCTTGAAAAAAAAAAAAAAAAAAAAAGCTGCACTGGTCGTAAAATAGGATTGTCTAAAAATAACTAATCCGCTGGTTCGAATACCATGAAGCGAGGCAGCGCCCTTCCACACTAAGGGCAGGTTTCAAAGTCATCTTGTTAGTGACTGGGGAATTATGACAGATGTGCAGGAAGATCTCGCTACTAATTTATTGACTTCCACTGAGCCTCTCTTTCCCCCCCCTGTTGACCCCACTTTATCTTAAATAAGCACAGACTATGTCAGGCATCTTTCACATGCCGTCTCAACTGACCGCATCCTTTGCATTGGCTGCTGCATACTGCCGCCTGCAAGTCACGTCACCAGTAGGTCAGGAAATAGAACCAGAACTATATCAGAGTGGTCATCTAGGTTAAAATGTAGACATTGTTTCTGTTTTTAAAGTAGAGCATGTGTTGTTTCGAGACGATTCAATGTTAAACTACTCTGCTGAAATTGCGTGGTAGAACACTTTGTATGTTTTTATTGTAATTTGTTATGATGCTATTGCACTCCTGAAGCCCTTTGTGGTCCACCTAGTCCAGGGGTCGGCAACCCAAAATGTTGAAAGAGCCATATTGGACCAAAAATACAAAAACACATCTGTCTGGAGCCGCAAAAAATTAAAAGCCATATTACGTACAGATAGTGTGTCATGAGATATAAATTGAATTAAGATGACTTAAAGGAAACTAAATGAGCTCAAATATAGCTACAAATGAGGCATAATGATGCAATATGTACATATAGCTAGCCTAAATAGCATGTTAGCATCGATTAGCTTGCAGTCATGCAGTGACCAAATATGTCTGATTAGCACTCCACACAAGTCAGTAACATCAACAAAACTCACCTTTGTGGATTCATGCACAACGTTTAAAGCTTGGTGGACAAAATGAGACAGAAAAAGAAGTGGCATAAAACACGTCCTAGAAAGTCGGAGAAGGTTATACATGTAAACAAACTACGGTGAGTTCAAGGACCGCCAAAATTAGTAGGACAAAACGGCGCTCGCCAAATACTCGAATCAGTGAGGCATGTTTAATATAAACAGTGTGCTTTATAACAATTAGGGAGGTTTGTGTCATGTTTGTCCTCCTACAGAAACCATATTAAAACAAAAACTTTTTTTTTTTCCCCTCATCTTTTTCCATTTTTCATACATTTTTGAAAAAGCTCCAGAGAGCCACTAGGGCGGCGCTAAAGAGCCGCATGCGGCTCTAGAGCCGTGGGTTGCCGACATCCTGACCTAGTAGCATTTTGGAAACTACTGAAATAAATGACTTTCCAGGAACAGTCCAGTTACAGTTATTTTTAATTACTGACAATAATAGCACAGCCACGTTGAAATTATAGCAACAATATACCTTTCACATGAACCGATACGGCGCCAATTCCTGGCACCTGGGAATCGATGACGGTACGCAACTATACCAATTTTTCGGCACTTGCACCTAGGAATCGATACCAATACGCAACTATACCAATTTTCGGCACTTTTATGTGTTAATAAATGCTTATTGTTTAATTATAAAAATAAAACAATTCCCACATAACACTGACAGATAACGATAACTGTGCTGGCCAGTATTTAGATTTGGTTTTCTCATACTTCCATGTTTTATTTGCAAGTATTTTCTTCATAGACTTTGCATGCAGTTGCAATTCCGAGACGTTAGATGGCAGTAGCGTACAGCGCTTCTCAATTAATTTCTGGTGCAGTCCCGCCCCAACTCTCCGCAGGGACTATATGAAATTGTTATAAGTACACCTCTGCATAACATTGTATGCTTATCAACATTAATAAAGGCTTAGTGGCCACATGTGTGGACAGCACCTTTTAGCTCTTATTTCCAAAATTGTGTACACTACTGAATTGGGGTCTTATGGCCACTTATGTGGACACTTATACTGCCATCTGGTGGTGTCAGAAGTGTATAACATACAATGGAATTTTGGGGAAAAAAAAAGTGTAAAAATAAGAATTAGCATGCCACTAAACATTAAGTACACGTGTGTGTACTTATGGACTAAGTACATCATATCAAAGGATGATTCTTAGTTTTTATTCTAATTAGGGTGCAATAAGCCCAAGTCGCAAAGAGAAATAAAAAAAGCATGTGTAAACAAACAGTTTGGGCCTTAAGAGGTTAAAGAAAACAAAAAATATATATATTGATCAACTTACAATAAAAAATACTGTTTTTTAGTTTGTAACAGAAAATATTCAAAGTGCATCAATTTGTCGGTAAAAAAAAATTAACTCTCTTTTAAACTATACATATTTTTTTACTGACTTGAACCGTGTGATACTGAAAAATTAAATTAAACAAACTCAACAAATAATTGTAATTTCAAATTGAGCAGCAATATTAACTCGGGAGCAGAATATATTAAAAAAAATTGAATTAAAAAAGAATGTTGGTGATTTTTTTTAACCATAAAATTAGGGCTACACCTTTCCAAGCAGAGTTTAAAGCATGAAACTGATAAAATAGGGTGTGTGTTAACAAGTCAGGATTTCGTCTTTTCTTTTGTCTTTTGTTAAACCCTAAAAAGTGTTTATACTGTAAGTATTGTACTTATTACACACCAGCTGCTTGGTTGTAACGTGCATCTTAATTGCAGTTTCCCTTACCAAACTTGGATGTGTTAAAGTCGCCATGTAAAATTACTAAGGCTAATCAGTAGCATGTAAATGGTAGAGCCAATGAGCTAGATAGCGCAATTTAGAAAAGTGGAGCCTTACTGTGCGTTCGAGCACGTTCTATAAGGCATACTTACTTTGTTGCCATGCAAAATCGCAACATTGCCTTTTGCCTGAGGCCACTCAGAGTACAGCTTGAGTGCTTGTTTCCCCGCCAAGCGTTTGCAACTGGACGTGACATCAAATGCATTGAAATATTCTGCGCGAATCGTCTTTAAGTAGAAACGTAATTCTGCGATAATCGAGGGAACACTGTATGTAAAATAATGTCAGCATTTTGCGTAACATTGTGACAGTAAAAAGATGATCTTTAAAAGCACCGAGTGTACATTTGGAAGGACCGACACCGTTTTGACATTAAAGTCAAGGAACAAAAAGACAATTAGGACACACCTGGTATCCATTGAAACTACATTCTATTGTGTATGTGCAATGCAGCACAAATGACAAGAGTTAGTGTCCATGGCCTGCTTAACGTTTGGCTGACAACTTGTTTAAGAGCGTAAAGGAAGAATTCAGTCATTGGCGCATGAAGCAAACTGTCAAGCTGTGAGGCCAGAAAGGACTTCCTTGAAGAAAAGGATGATGGAAATTGTTTTCCAATACTTTAATAAGGGCTGGGATTCTTTCGGCGATCCGATTACGATTCAGGCCTAATCTTGGCGTACTGTATCTTTAACACGACAATCAAGTTGGTCAACTTTTGGCAGAACAACTTTTAACCTTCAACCCCCAAGACAAAAGCTGTATTTGATCCTACCAAGCAAAAGGCTTGTGAAACTCCACTGTGTAGGATGGGAAGCAACATGAAGGTGTTCCGTTTCTTTGATGTATTGTAATCAACAGAAATATATTGTCTTGACCCGAGATCTACAAAGCGAAGAGGAAGCAGGACCTGACTCCCCTCCAGGGACCTCTTCTTTGAACTGTTTTACGACCCTTTCCTTGAACTGTTTTACAACCTTTTCTTTGAACTGTTTTACGACCTTTTCTTTTAACTGTTTTACAACCTTTTCTTTGAACTGTTTTACAACCTTTTCTTTGAACTGTTTTACGACCTTTTCTTTGAACTGTTTTAATTAAAGGCGATGGCTATTTACGACCCCCCTCCCTTAGAAACAGCTGTTGCCATGTAATCAGGGAAAGTCCAAATAAAAGAGGAGGCGTACAATCTTTCGTCAGGAGTGTGGGACGACACTGTTCACGGGTACAGTGTGTACGCGTTTCTCTTCATTGAGCCAAATTGAATTCCGTCTCTGTTTAATTCCTTGCTTCTTCCATCCATCCATCCATTTTCTACCGCTTATTCCCTTTGGAGTCGCGGGGGGCGCTGGAGCCTATCTCAGCTACAATCAGGCGGAAGGCGGCGTACACCCTGGACAAGTCGCCACCTCATCGCAGGGCCAACACAGATAGACAGACAACATTCACATTCACATTCACATTCACACACTAGGGCCAATTTAGTGTTGCCAATCAACCTATCCCCAGGTGCATGTCTTTGGAGGTGGGAGGAAGCCGGAGTACCCGGAGGGAACCCACGCAGTCACGGGGAGAACATGCAAACTCCACACAGAAAGATCCCGAGGCCGGGATTGAACTCACGACTACTCAGGACCTTCGTATTGTGAGGCAGACGCACTAACCCCTCTTCCACCGTGCTGCCCTTCCTTGCTTCTTGTCTTGTTTAATGATTGTCATCAGTGTTTGAACCTGACATTTCCAGTTTACTGCATTAAAACTGGAAGTGCATTTTCAACCTGCAGTGAGCGCCATAGCACAGACAATAACATATCATGTTCAGTCATCTGCTTGGATTTAATGCGAACTATTGAAAACAAAACCTTATGAGCAGTAGCGAGAAAAAAAATCATAAATTAGCCGCAAGATTCGAAATTTAGTAACAATAAGTGGCTTATATGTATGTTAAAAACTTATTTGGCAAGTTGTAAACATTTGTTTTAAAGGGGCCTTATTACGCAAAACAAACTTTTACCTGCTGTTGTGTATTTGGGTTCTGCTTAAAATTTTCATTTAAACCATGAAATGGCGAGGATATTTATAAAATAATCTTGCTTTTTCCATACTTCCGGGAAACGTTTGGAATTTGCTCCATTGGTGATGTCAGCGGAATATCCATATGAGGTAGAAATTTACCCAAAATGCTTTGTGTGCGTCTTCTTTTTTTGCCATCCTCTTGTTGTGGGGCAGACTGGCTCATACATGCACATGCATCCTCCGCTGTTGCCATTTCTAATACCAAGTAGCGTACAGTTCTGACTCATATCTGTCAGTAGACTCGCTATGTAAGAGCTAAAAACTACAACAACGCCGTCGAATTGGAGGCACGTAAATAAGATCGCCCACAAAGACGGTCAGAAAGCGGCTTGAAGATGGTCTGGAGAACATAAACTACGCAACATTTTGACTAAAGAAAACATTTGTTTAACACAGTCACACCTTGAACCAATTAGTCGTGCTAAACAGAGGACGACTGCACTTCCGAATCACAATTCATCCCAAAAATCAATCATTTAGGGTTCATTCATTAGCACATCTTTCCTTGAATGATGTCATTGATGACATTTGACAAAAAACTTACTGGAAATGCATCTTCTCGACACGTGTACCCAGGAAATCTGCTCGTGAGATCTAACCTGTAAACAGACCTGCTTGTCCAAACACCAGCAACCACTGGGAGGGAACTGAAAGGAAGGAGCAAATGTGCTGGGAATCGAAGCCAAATGAACACATGAACGCAGTTCAGACATTATTAAAGGGGAACATTATCACCAGACCTATGTAAGCGTCAATATATACCTTGATGCTGCAGAAAAAAGACCATATATTTTTTTTAACTGATTTCCGAACTCTAAATGGGTGAATTTTGGCGAATTAAACGCCTTTCTATTAATCGCTCTCGGAGCGATGACGTCACGTTGTGACGTCACATCGGGAAGCAATCCGCCATTTTCTCAAACACCGAGTCAAATCAGCTCTGTTATTTTCCGCTTTTTCGACTGTTTTCCGTACCTTGGAGACATCATGCCTCGTCGGTGTGTTGTCGGAGGGTGTAACAACACGAACAGGGACGGATTCAAGTTGCACCAGTGGCCCAAAGATGCGAAAGTGGCAAGAAATTGGACGTTTGTTCCGCACACTTTACCGACGAAAGCTATGCTACGACAGAGATGGCAAGAATGTGTGGATATCCTGCGACACTCAAAGCAGATGCATTTCCAACGATAAAGTCAAAGAAATCTGCCGCCAGACCCCCATTGAATCTGCCGGAGTGTGTGAGCAATTCAGGGACAAAGGACCTCGGTAGCACGGCAAGCAATGGCGGCAGTTTGTTCCCGCAGACGTGCGAGCTAAACCCCCCTGGATGTTTTGGCTCACACCGTCCCTTATGCCACCGAAGATGATCAAGAGAAGAATATCGACCCTAGCTTCCCTGGCCTGCTGACATCAACTCCAAAACTGGACAGATCAGCTTTCAGGAAAAGAGAGCGGATGAGGGTATGTTTACAGAATATATTAATTGATGAAAATTGGGCTGTCTGCACTCTCAAAGTGCATGTTGTTGCCAAATGTATTTCATATGCTGTAAACCTAGTTCATAGTTGTTAGTTTCCTTTAATGCCAAACAAACACGTACCAATCGTTGGTTAGAAGGCGATCGCCGAATTCGTCCTCGCTTTCTCCCGTGTCGCTGGCTGTCGTGTCGTTTTCGTCGGTTTCGCTTGCATGCGGTTCAAACCGATATGGCTCAATAGCTTCAGTTTTTTCTTCAATTTCGTTTTCGCTACCTGCCTCCACACTACAACCATCCGTTTCAATACATTCGTAATCTGTTGAATCGCTTAAGCCGTAGAAATCCGAGTCTGAATCCGAGCTAATGTCGCTATAGCTTGCTGTTCTATGCGCCATGTTTGTTTGTGTTGGTATCACTATGTGACGTCACAAGAAAATGGACGGGTGTATATAACGATGGTTAAAATCAGGCACTTTGAAGCTTTTTTTAGGGATATTGGGTGATGGGTAAAATTTTGAAAAAAAACTTTGAAAAATAAAATAAGCCACTGGGAACTGATTTTTAATGGTTTTAACCCTTCTGAAATTGTGATAATGTTCCCCTTTAAGTAACAACAGTTTTCAGGCAAAAGACCATACACCCAAAAGTGAATTTTCTACCAAACAAGTACTGATATCAGTCAGTCAGTCAGCATCTCCTAGGCAACGTAGTCATGACCAAAGCAAAGGGCTGTAAGCACATGACTTCCATATATAGAGACGAGCCCACTGTCCGTTTCCTGTTTCCAACCGCAAGTTTCACATTTCCAACTGGGAGCGAAGACCCTCTTTTTAAAAACCGCATCCCCGCAAGTCTCTCTAACCGTAGCCACGTGGTTTTTGCCGTAACCATGACTACCAGAGTCACTTAAATAAAGCAGGAGTAACTCCTAAGAACTGTAATCCACCCCTGAGCCTTGTCGAGTCTTTCTTTCACTTCAACATAACCAAAAGTAACCTGACCCACCAGATGGGATGCTTCATGCAAACAGAGATTGTTTCACTTGAAGATCAGGATCACTCCGTGTTTTGGACAAAACCGAAACGATTATTTCCATTAAGTAAAGCCTTCACTGCCTGTTGATGAAGACTTAGTCCAGTTCCGATAAAACTGCTTCATAATTCAAAATGTTGTGGGCGGATTTTCATAAAACTTTCAGAATATTAAAGAACATGTTTGGTCATCGGGGATTATTTTGACTAAGCTACCTTACGTGTGTGTAGGCTTGTAGCCCCACCTCCCCCCGCAGAGACAAAAAGAGTGGATCACTTTGTATTTCATTCTGATGAACACAAAACGTAATGGGAAGAATTTGGTTCAACTTTCAGGATAAGGAACAAGCACCGTATTTTTCGGAGTATAAGTCGCACCTGCCGAAAATGCATAATAAAGAAGGAAAAAAAACATATATAAGTCGCATTTTTTGGGGAAATGTATTTGATAAAAGCCAACACCAAGAATAAACATTTGAAAGGCAAATTAAAATAAATAAAGAATAGTGAACAACAGGCTGAATAAGTGTACGTTATATGAGGCATAAATAACCAACTGAGAACGTGCTTGGTATGTTAACGTAACATATTATGGTAAGAGTCATTCAAATAACTATAACATATAGAACATGCTATACGTTTACCAAACAATCTGTCACTCCTAATCGCTAAATCCCATGAAATCTTATACGTCTAGTCTCTTACGTGAATGAGCTAAATAATATTATTTGATCTTTTACTGTAATGTGTTAATAATTTCACACATAAGTTGCTCCTGAGTATAAGTCGCACCCCAACAGCAGTCGTTGGGGTGGTGTACTTGTGCACATGCGCACGATGTACTGCAAAGGAGAAACACCTCTGGCAATACAGCAGCAGTCAATAGGATGGTGCACCTGTGCACATCCACACAATGTACTGCAAATGAGCAACACCTCCGCCAACACAACAGCAGTCAATAGGACGGTGTGCCTTTGATTATATACACAATGTGCTGCAAATGAGCGACACCTCCATCAATACAACACCAGTCAATAGAATGTTGAATTTGTGCGCAAACGAGTGACGACTCTGCCAACGCATTAGCAGTTGTCGGGATGGTGTATTAATGCACATGCACAATGTACTGCGACACCTCTGCCAAGGCAACAGCAGTCGTCAGGATTGTCTATTGGTGCACATACACTGTATATAATGTACAAGCCAGTCTTCCACGACACACACACTTAATGTGAAGCAGTTGTGCTGCATCAATGGAGGTGCAGACTGGCTTTCATCTTACCGGCCAGTGAACGGCTGGTTAATTTCTGCATGTGTTCATTTCCTGACAGTCCATTCGACTCAGAATACTGCAGTGATGCTAATCATGAAATTGGAGGAAACCCAGCATCCCTTTTGTGACACAACCACCAAATCAAGAGGGAATTATAAACAAAAAAGGCAGTGAGTAAATATTCCCTGCTATTGCTAATCCCCCCCGCACAATAATGAAACACGAAATTAATGGTATTTTCTTAAAACACGTTTCGTTTAGTTCAAACGGTGCATTGGACCGACTGGATAAACATTTTAATTAACAATCAGACTACATGCTTTTTGTTTCTACAGTATTTCATGTCATGCTCAGCTGTCTTTGCCAGACGTGTAAAAAAAATAAAAATAAAAAAAAGCTGCTTGGCAAACCTTGAGAGAAGTTGTTTTCAAGCAGTCGCAACATTATCCCAATTTAATGCAAATTAATTTAATTCAGTTCACGTCTGTGCAAAACGGCGAAAACAAAGGAACGCGCACAAGAGCAAACAAATGATTTATGGCTATTTTACTCATGGTTAAAACAACAAAAGTTTGCAGGGAACGTGATGAGGGTCGTGCTTATTTTATGCGTTAATTCCTCGCCCTTGAAGTTTCAATTAATTGGACATTTTGAAGACGGCCTCTTAAAAAGTCTTATTGTTTAATACTTTTTAATGCTAATCACGTAATTGTTGTATGACAGCAGTAGGGAGGCCTAAAAAGCTGGTTTTATCAAAGCTTTTCAGGCAAATTGTGGACAGCACAATTGTGTACCACTAATATATATTTAAAAAAATGGATACAAACCATGTATGCAACTTTACTGATAACATTTACCTGCTAATGTATTGTAGAAATGCTAAGAAATGATTGATTATGCAGATGTGAGGATACCAAATTCACAATTGGGTGCCTGGAGTGTCCAATCAGAAAACATGAAATGAAAACAACTCCAATTCCTAAAAATACATTTTAAGGTCTTTTTTGTACATGTATGATTCGTCCCATTTTTAAAAAAATTTTATATAGCGCCTCAGTTCAGTCTTCCTGATCCGTCTACCCCTCTGTTCTCGGACGTGTTGGACTGAAAACACATTTTGTTGTACTTTTTAAAGTACAATCACAAAAAGTATTATATTGTATTATTTTCCATTCAATTTGGGTAACGGATGGCCAAACATTCTTTGTAATAAACTAGTCTGTTTGCAGGCGTAGGATTCAGCGGAACTTTTAACTTTTTTGTGCGAACCCTGCTGCACCCTTGGGGCCAAATTCAGTTGCGAGTGTTAACACTTTGATAAAGACGGTGAGAAACACATTAAATTCAGGAAAGAACTTGTAGACAATTTTGCAGGTAGCATTATTGTGACACCCCCCCGCTTCGATTATACATGTAATTCATATATATATATATATATATATATATATATATATATATATATATATATATATATATATATATATATATATATATATATATATATATATATATATATGTGTGTATATATATATATATGTGTGTATATATATATATATGTGAATATATATATATACACACATACATATATATATACACACACATATATATATACACACATATATGCATGTATATACACACATATATAAATATATAAACACACATATATACACATATATATATATATATATATACACACATATATACACATTTGCATATGTATATACATATGTATATACATATATATGTATATACATATGTATATACATATATATATACGTATATATATATATATATATATACACATACATACATATATATACATACATATATAAATAAGCATATATATATATATATATATATATATACATACATATACATATACACACATATACACACACATATATATATATATACATATACATATGTATACATATATACACACACACATATATATATATACATATATATACATATATATATATACATATACATATACATATATATATATGTACACACACATATATATATGTGTGTGTGTATACATATGTGTGTATTAGTGTGTACTGTATTTTTCGGAGTATAGGTCGCACCTGCCGAAAATGCATAATAAAGAAGGGAAAAAACATATACAAGTCGCACTGGAGCCCGGCCAAACTATGAAAAAAAACTGCGACTTATAGTCCGAAAAATACGGTATCTATGTGTGTGTGTGTGTGTGTGTATGTATATGTATTTATATATGTATAAGTATATATACATATACATATATACTGTATGTTATACTGGTGTTTGTGAGTTAGCTAGTTAGCAACGTAACTCAAAAGATTATGGGCGTATTTTGATTAAATTGTCAAGAAATGTCAGAATGGGGATAAGGAACAAGTGATTACATTCTGGGGGTGATCCGGATCACTGTCTGGATTCTAGATTTTTTTTTTTTTAAACCATTTTTTACTAATGTGAGATGGGGCCTGGCCATATGAATCCCCTTACTACTGTAAGTAGCACATTTCTAAAACAGACTACTGGCCCATTATTAAAAATAATAATCAAAATCACAATAAGCAAAGAGCATTCTACATAAACACAGTTAAAATGCATACAAATAGTGCAAAAAAACGAGAGGTAAAAAGATTGAAAATAGTAAAAATCACAATAAATATACAACATTCTATATGTAAAACAGATAAAAATGGATAAAAAGAAAAAGATAAACAAATGTCCATACATATTTCCAGATTTTAAAGAAGATTTAAAAGTATCGAGATGTTGCCGCACTATGAAATGTGTTTTGTGTTCATATTTTTGGGTGTCTGAAACTGCCTCATTGGTTTTAAACGATTTTTCATGGGGAAAAAAATTGCTCCGGTTTTTGTACGATTCACAGCAGATAGATGGATTCAGTTTTGTGAACCGCCAGTAAAACGATGATGATCCTAATCGGAACTCCTTCAGCACCTGTGGCGGGGCGTTAAATTGCATTACACTTTTCGTCTCATTGTTGAAACCTAAGGTCGAGAGTCACCTCGCCTCGAAATAATGGATTTTTCCCCTTTTCCGATGCACCCTTGTCGCAGCCGTTTGCTCTGATTATGCAGCTCCTGGCAGCAACAGCTTTGGCCTCCAGATGCTATCGCCCAATGTGATTTCAAGGAAAGAAACAAACTAATATAATGATAAGGCGTGTAGGAGAAGCCCAAAAGGTGCGGAATAAAATTATCATATCTGCTTAAATCGGCGCCCTTGCCGCAGCTCATAGACCGCCATGAACCGACGGATTCCCAACAACCCCATGCAGTCTTCTTTCATCCCTTCACAAGTCTGCTAAGGGTGATATATCTCAAGTGCGCAGATCACAGTGGTGCCTGATTATCAGTCAGCAAGCCATGAATAATGAAAACAATGTTCTACACTTTGCCTCAGAGCCTTATTTGGTAGTCTTCTCCCACCAGGGCTTCCATATGTGGCCCCTTTTATCCGAGGACAGCGCAGAGCGAGTTTTATGTAGTCGACTTGTTTTTTTTAGGGAGGAGGCAGAATGACAAGTGACTGTGCTAAGTCATCCGCTTCCAACTTTCAATCCGAGGAGAGGAATTCTGGGGAAAGAGCATTAAATTGTCTTATCATGTGGGCTGCCGCGTGCTGCACACAATCAAGATAAATGCTGCATCAGTGACTCGAGTGCATGTGTGGGAAGGAACGCGCGCACATGGAGGCTTATTGATAAAAATAAGGTCATTCGGAGTACGGATTTTGCACGTAATGAATGTGAAAAATGGGATTGCGTTCAGGTTTCCGCAGCAGTGAGCAAGAAAGAGTTCCCGGTTTGAGCTGAGGGGGTAAAGGCCCCGTTTAATGCTGACAAAATTGGGACTTGATTCATAGTCCTGCACCTACAAATGATGTCGATTAAATTATTGTAATCGTAATTAGAGATGTTTTCCGCCTGCCGATATTATCGGCGATAATTATCGGAAATTATCGGTATTATCGAGACTCACAAATTTCAGTGCCATCCATCCATCCATCCATTTTCTACCGCTTATTCCCTTTGGGGTCGCGGGGGGCGCTGGAGCCTATCTCAGCTACAATCGGGCGGAAGGCGGCGTACACCCTGGACATGTCGCCACCTCATCGCAGGGCCATCACAGATAGACAGACAACATTCACACTCACATTCACACACTAGGGCCAATTTAGTGTTGCCAATCAACCTATCCCAAGGTGCATGTCTTTGGGGGTGGGAGGAAGCCGGAGTACTCGGAGGGAACCCACGCAGTTTCAGTGCCCCTACCAAAAATCTCACGGGGCAACCATTCTCCCGATTTCCGCCCGGACAACAGTAAAGGGGGCGTGCCTTAAAGGCACTGCCTTTAGCGTCCTCTACAACCTGTGGTCGGGTCCGCTTTTCCTTTATACAAACAGCGTGCCGGCCCAGTCACATAATATATGCGGCTTTTACACACACTTAAGTGAATGCAATGCATACTTGATCAACAGCCATACAGGTCATACTGAGGGTGGCCGTATAAACAACTTTAACACTGTTACAAATATAAAGATTAAAAAAGAAGTACTGAAGAAGTACGAGGAGGAAAGAGAGTGATGCCCTCAGCACAGAGCGATGAGAGAGTGGTGTATGGTCAGAGAGTGTTTGGGCCTGTGTCTGTGTGTGTGTGTGTGTGTTTTGTCTCGTCTTGTCTTGTCCCATAGTAACAGTGGTACTATTGTATTGTTAGTGTATAGGAGTTGTTCTTGTTTTTGTTTGTATAGTATTGTTCTTGTATTATATTGTTTATGTTAAATGTGGAGTGAGTGAGAGGGGTTGGGATATTATAAGCAATTGCTTCATCCAACCCCTTTTCAAGCCTTGCATAAATGTGTGTTGTTGTATTGTGCAGGTTTGAAATAAATACTTCAAATTCAAATTCAATATTCGCCACACACACACAACATGAACACAACAGAACAAATACCCAGAATCCCTTGCAGCACTAACTCTTCCGGGACGCTACAATATAGCCCCCCCCCATCTCCTGAATTCGGAGATCTCAAGGTTGGCAAGTATGCTCTAGTATACCCCTGACTGAAGCTGTGTGCCTTCATTGTTTTTGTAGCTGCTTGTTTTGAGGCCAAAAAAAAAAAAAAAAAAATGCACTTTGTAAAAGTCAAAGTATAGTATTTCCCATAGTTGTAGTGGGTATTAGGATTATCTCAGGGAGAGCATGTCCCAAATTCCAAGCTGCTGTTTTGAGGCATGTTAAAAAAAATAATGCACTTTGTGACTTCTATAATAAATATGGCAGTGCCATGTTGGCACTTTTTTCCATAATTGGAGTTGAAGTTGTTCTCTTATTTTGGAAAACCTTGTTTTTGATTGATTGATTGAAACTTGTATTTGTAGATTGCACAGTACAGTACATATTCCGTACAATTGACCACTAAATGGCAACACCCGAATAAGTTTTTCAACTTGTTTAATTAGGGGTCCACGTTAATCAATTCATGGTAAAGTTACATTGTTTAATGCATCCAACAGGGCATCACATCAAAATTAGGCATAATAATGTCTTAATTACACGACTGTATATATCGGTATCGGTTGATATCGGAATCGGTAATTAAGTGTTGGACAATATCGGGATATCGGCAAAAAAGCCATTATCGGACATATCTAATCGTAATCGATTAATTTTAGTTTTTTTTAAATTTTATTTATTAATCAATCCAACTAAACAATACACAACAATACCACAACAAATCAATCCAATTCCAAAACCAAACCCGACCCAGCAACACTCAGAATAACAATAAACAGAGCAATTGAGAGCAATTGAGGACACACAAACATGACACGGAATAATCTTAAAGTAGTGAGACAAAAATAAATATTATCATCAACAGTATCAATATTAGTAATAATTTCAACATCGTGATTAAAAAATCCCTCATTGATATTATCATTCCAAAAATTAATAAAAATTAAAAAAAAAGAACAATAGTGTCACAGTGGCTAACACTTGCATCGCATCTCATAAGCTTGACAACACACTGTGTCCAATGTTTTCCACAAAGATATAATAAGTCATATTTTGGTTAATTTAATAGTTAAAACAAATTTAAATAATGGATCCCATATTCCAATATATGACTCATTATTATCTAAATTAAATGCAAATGTTTTTTCTACTGATATCATCTCCATAGCTTGTGTGTACCAGTCAGTACGAGTTGGACTATGAACATCTATCCATTTTTTTAATATTACCCTTTTTGTTATTATGCATATTGAAAGAAATGCATTTTTAATTTGAGTTTGATCATGGTGATCAGCTGGTAGCATATTTCCTCGATCAAACATGGCGTATATGTCTGTTAGAAGTTGCCGCAGTAGTAAACAGTAGGTAAGCAACAATGCTTGGTATAATCCTGCACGGAACAATCCGCCTTTATTGACCGTGATCCTGTGTGTGTCTGTGAATGTGTAGGTAGGTAGGTAGGTCTTTACTGTCATTGCACAAGTACAACAAAACTTTGTTTTCAGCACAAACCCGTTCAAGATTAGACAAACAAACAGTGTACAGGGTTACAGAACCGGAACGCTGATTGGCGCCCCGTAAAAGATGGGAAAAAGGTCAACGCTGGTGGAGGATGAGTAAAAAAATACTATCTAGCCTGGGCTCCTAAGGGGACACAGTCTGGAGTGGGAAAAAAACGCCGTAGAAAAGCACATATACATATTACAACATACATCTCGAGACTTGCAACAGAGGGGAGGGAGTGGGGGTAGGCTGCAGCTCTTCAATTGCTGCCCAGCCGTCCATCACCCCTAAGGGATTTGCGTCAAGGGCGTGGTGTATGTGTGTGTGGTGTATATTTTTTGTGGATGCATGTGTGTGTGTAAGCCTGCCACGTGTCTCTGTTCCGCGGCCTTGGTGTTGTGCAGCCGATAGTCAGTCCAAAGTCAACAACAGGTGTGTGTCCATGAGAGACAAGAAGGGAGTTTGTTGTATCTTCGCCGCACGTTGTGTACGTTTGTATGTGTCGGTGTGTGTGCACTACCTCCTGTTCCACCGTCGTGAAAGTCAGTCTCCTCACGACGAAATGAATGTCCAATCAGCGTTGTTCCTCTTCCTGTTACACAGCTGAAAGTGCAGCCTAGAAGAACAAAATAAAGAAATATGATTAACACTGGCATAAAAGTTGAAACAATATTTAAAAAGAAGCAGCGACTTTAGTTTCACTCTCTGCTGCAGATCACCAGTAGTTCTGCCTTGAATGCGGACTTGCAGGCACTCAGAACGTCTATGTGACTATATTGATCCCGACTGGGAGAATCAACACACCCACTAATTTAATCTGAAAAGGCCTTTTTATATCAAAATATTTTTTAATCAGACTTTTTGTTTATGTGTCTGCAACAATTCCACTCCTCTGATATAACATCTACTAAAAAAAACGTGCACCTGTTGTTGGAATAGCAAGCACAATAGTACTGGTATAAAAAAAAAAAACCCTGCAGACAGACAGTTATTATTGTTTGTTTGTGGATAAAAAAAAACAACCTAAAATACATTTTGTTCCTGAAATAATCATTAAACTTGTTTTATGTGTTGGTACACATTATTTCACAGTACCTCAAATTCAAACTGCACTTTTTCATTCAATATAAGATACAGAATGTGAGTTTTAAGAACTCCACAATCTGGGTCACGGCCTGCTGTTTGCCAAAGCACTGGTGAGAAGCACTGATGTATATAAGTCATCAAAGAATACAAATAACTATAGATGTCCAATAATATCGGCCTGCCGATATTATCGGCCGATAAATGCGTTAAAATGTAATATCGGAAATTATCGGCATCGTTTTTTTTTATTATCGCTATCTGGTTTTTTGGTTTATTTTTATTTTTTATTAAACCAACATAAAAAACACAAGATACACTTACAATTAGTTCACCAACCCAAAAAAACTTCCTCCCCCATTTACACTCATTCACACAAAAGGGTTGTTTCTTTCTGTTATTAATATTTCTGGTTCCTACATTATATATCAATATATATCAATACAGTCTGCAAGGGATACAGTCCGTAAGCACACATGATTGTGCGTGCTGCTGGTCCACTAATAGTACTAACCTTTAACAGTTAATTTTACTCATTTTCATTAATTACTAGTTTCTATGTAACTGTTTTTATATTGTTTTACTTTCTTTTTTATTCAAATTTTTTTTTTTAATTTATTTATCTTATTTTATTATTTTTTATTTTTTTTAAAAAGGACCTTATCTTCACCATACCTGGTTGTCCAAATTAGGCATAATAATGTGTTAATTCCACGACTGTATATATCGGTATTGGTTGATATCCGTATCGGTAATTAAGAGTTGGACAATATCGGAATATCGGATATCGGCAAAAAAGCCATTATCGGACATCCCTAATTTTTATATCTAAATATTTTTTATTCAGACTTTTTGTTTATGTGTCTGCAAAGATTCCACTCCTCTGATATAACAAGTACTAAAAAAATTGTACATGTTGTTGGAGTAACAAGCACAAAAGTACCGGACACTTTATTTTTTTGGTTTGTGGATTAAAAAAACACATTTTGTTCCTGAAATAATCATCAAACTTGTTTTATGTGTTGGTACACATTATTTCACAGTACCTCAAATTCAAACTGCACTTTTTCATTCAATATAAAGATACTTATATACAGAATTTGAGTTTTAAGAACTCCACAATCTGGGTCACGGCCTCCTGTTTGTCAAAGCACTGGTGAGAAGCACCGATGTATACAAGTCATCAAAGAATACAAATAACAGTTTACCATTTGAAAGTGTAAATACAAGTCTTATAGTAGTCACTGCACCAATTATACTTTGTTTACTGCAGAAAAAAAACAAAATAACTTTGAGAAGAAAAAAAGTTATTCTCTTTACACCCACAAAACGTACCGAAAAAGAAGCAAAATTGTGGCTCTAAAACCAGGTACGGACCGTAGCACCTCTCGTAAACACAAATATAAATAAATAAATACAAAATGCCAGTGGTCAGCATATACCGTATTTTTCGGACTATAAGTCACATTTGTTTTCATAGTTTGGCCGGTGGTGCGACTTATACTCAGGAGCAACTTATGTGTGAAATTAACACATTACCGTAAAATATCAAATAATATTATTTATCTCATTCACGTAAGAGACTAGACGTATAAGATTTCATGGGATTTAGCGATCAGGAGTGACAGATTGTTTGGTAAACGTATAGCATGTTCTATATGTTATAGTTATTTGAATGACTCTTACCATAATATGTTACGTTAACATACCAGGCACGTTCTCAGTTGGTTATTTATGCCTCATATAACGTACACTTATTCAGCCTGTTGTTCACTATTCTTTATTTATTTTAAATTGCCTTTCAAATGTCTATTCTTGGTGTTGGGTTTTATCAAATAAATTTCCCCCAAAAATGCGACTTATACTCCAGTGCGACTTATATATGTTTTTTTCCTTCTTTATTATGCATTTTCGGCCGGTGCGACTTCTACTCCGAAAAATACGGTAGTGAATTGATCAAACATGGTGGAAATGTCCGTTCCAAGACACTGCAGTAGTAAACAGTAGGGATGCGGTAATCCTGCACAATCCGCTTTAATACAAATAATAAAAGTTAAAAAAAAGTGATCAGATGATATGAAAAAATTAATCGTGATAATTGTTTTGCCATATTGCCCAGCCCTAGTCTACAGACTCTCTAGTGATTTGGTTGCACTTAATTGATCATATTAATTTGTATTTATATTATTTCTATGTTAAAAATCAACAACAAAAATAGCAGGTGAACCTGCTGTTAATTCAACCTGAAAATATGTTGGTTGCACTTTATTCAAATAGGATGTGAAATTGTTGTTTACGTGCCTGTTTTGTATCCGTAATTAATGTAAACATAATTTCCTTACAGAAAATAACAGGAATATAGGAAACTTCACATGTCCAGTGTATTTATTTCACAGTCACACTGGTATTTTTTTATTTTTTGCTAAAAAGTTACAGACTAGATTTTAACTCACTTATTCGTTCCCGACCATATCGTTCCGATTTAACTAACTTTGTCCCCGAATCGTATCGGCAATCACAAATTCGGAATCGAAACGTTGTTAAAACTAATCGTTACATCCCTAATAATTATTAGTAGAGATGTCCGATAATGGCTTTTTTGCCGAAATCTGATATTGTCCAACTCTTAATTACCGATTCCGATACCAACCGATACAGATATATACAGTCGTGGAATTAACACATTATTATGCCTAATTTTGTTGTGATGCCCCGCTGGATGCATTAAACAAGTTTTTCCAAAATAAATCAACTCAAGTTATGGAAAAAAAATGCCAACATGACACTGCCATATTTATTATTGAAGTCACAAAGTGCATTATTTTTTTTTAACATGCCTCAAAACAGCAGCTTGGAATTTTTTGAGGTTGGGGGAGGTGAGTGGGGTTTGGTGGTAGCGGGGGTGTATATTGTAGCGTCCCGGAAGAGTTGGTGCTGCAAGGGCTTCTGGGTATTTGTTCTGTTGTGTTTATGTTGTGTTACGGTGCGGATGTTCTCCCGAAATGTGTTTGTCATTCTTGTTTGGTGTGGGTTCACAGTGTGGCGCATATTTGTAACAGTGTTAAAGTTGTTTATACGGCCACCCTCAGTGTGACCTGTATGGCTGTTGACCAAGTATGCCTTGCATTCACTTGAGTGTGTGAAAAGCCGTAGATATTATGTGATTGGGCCGGCACGCAAAGGCAGTGCCTTTAAGGTTTATTGGCGCTCTGTACTTCTCCCTACGTCCGTGTACACAGCAGCGTTTTAAAAAGTCATACATTTTACTTTTTGAAACCGATACCGATAATTTTGAAACCGATACCGATAATTTCCGATATTACATTTGAAAGCATTTAGTCCGATATTATCGGACATCCCTAATTATTAGTATTATGAAATGGTGTGCTGGAGATATATTTTTTGTTCCATTGTTCCAATATTAGTTGGTTCATGGAGCAAGAACAATCCTTGGTCCATGAATTTAGTTTAGTTTACTCTTTATTATGAAGGGACAATGCATGAATTTACCAATCTGAACAGTTTTGTGGAAATTAGCAAAGGTTTTTATATACAATCCTGCAATAGCGCATACAAACCAGCACACACACACACACACACACACACACGCATAAACCTTTTTTTTTCTGACTTGTGTCAAAGCTTCAGCCTTAGGGGGTTTGTGCACACAGACACACTCTAACATTTTCCATATTACCACTCGATTCATACGATTGTCTTTGGCAGTCTGCGCCTTCTATTGAATCCAAAGAATGAGATGACGCAGTAGCGTGCTGGCGAGATGCTAGCGAGCAGGTGTTGCATTGACCTCCCACCGCATAAACACACCAAGGCGCCTCGACACCAAGGTCACACGGGCCATCAATTCTGTTTGTAGCGAGCACCTGAAGGCGTGACTGATGTTGAGGTTAATCAGTGGCACAGGAAGACATGTGGCTGAGGAGGACACACGGAAAAGGCAGCATGTCGGAAATACAATTGCATTACATATATTTTGGATTTATTTAAAAAATGCTTTAACATTTTTAAGCACAATGACTGGTTGGCTTTCTAATTATTATGGTGAAAAACGCTTTCTAGTATGCAAAAAAGTAAACCACTGTCTAATAAGAGCATGAACACTACCGTAAATTACGGACTATTAGCTGCCTCTATTTTCCAACGCTTTGAACGAGAGATTCCGATAATATCGGCCGATAAATGCTTTAAAATGTAATATCGGAAATGATCAGTATCGGTTTCAAAAAGTAAAATTCATTACTTTTTAAAACGCCACTGTACGGAGTGGTACACGGACGTAGGGAGAAGTACAGAGCGCCAATAAACCTTAAAGGCACTGCCTTTGCGTGCCGGCCCAGTCACATAATATCTACGGCTTTTCACACACACAAGTGAATGCAACACATACTTGGTCAACAGCCATACAGGTCACACTGAGGGTGGCCGTATAAACAACTTTAACACTGTTACAAATATGCGCCACACTGTGAACCCACACCAAACAAGAATGACAAACACATTTCGGGAGAACAGCCGCACCGTAACACAATATAAACACAACAGAACAAATACCCAGAATCCCTTGCAGCACTAACTCTCCCGGGACGCTACAATATACACCCCTCGCTGCCCCCTACCCCTAAATCCCACTCCCCCAACCCCGCCCACCTCAATCTCCTCATGCTCTCTCAGGGAGAGCATGTCCCAAATTCCAAGCTGCTGTTTTGAGGCATGTTAAAAAAAATAATGCACTTTGTGACTTCAATAATAAACATGTTGGCATTTTTTTCCATAACTTGCGTTGATTTATTTTGGAAAACCTTGTTACATTGTTTAATGCATCCAGCGGGGCATCACAACAAAATTAGGCATAATAATGTGTTAATTCCACGACTGTATATATCGGTATCGGTTGATATCGGAATCGGTATTTAAGAGTTGGACAATATCGGAATATCGGAGATTGACAAAAAAGCCATTATCGGACACCGTGGCTTCAAAATGATGCGGCTATTCTCTAGATTTTTCTTCGCCGACGGCTTTAATGCAAATAGTTTTTTTATGAAGTACGTGCAAAGACACCGAAATAGAATAGAATAGAATAGAATATATCTTTGTCATTGTACAACAAAATTGTAAGCAAAACTAAATTAGTGCAAATTCATAACACATAAAACCATAAGAACATAGATAAATAGATAAAAATACATAAAAATAGCAAGTCTGTGTGTTGTGGTGTGTTATTGTTTGTTCTATGGCGCCGTCTTTTTGGACGAGTTCGCTCACTGCCGGCGCTGCTGGGTGAGCGTCTATTACAATGTTTAGGTTAAGTTAAAGTACCAATGATTGTCACACACACACACACACACACACACACACTAGGTGCAGTGAAATTATCCTCTGCATTTGACCCGTCCCCACCGGGGAGCAGTGAGCAGCAGCGGTGGCCCCGCCCGGGAATCATTTTTGGTGCTTTAACCCCCAATTCCAACCCTTGATGCTGAGTGCCAAGCAGGGTTCCTGCTGTGTAAAACTTTGAACCGGAAGTACAAGTGCCGTTCCGTCTTCTCAACGTCCATGACATTTCTACCAGATGCACGGATTCTTCATTCATCACTCCAAGCAACGTTTGTTAGTTTTACAATACAACTACAACAATTCTTACAACACCGTCCCATTTGTGATGTCTGTTGGGAGTGTTTTCACGCATATCTGTACGTGCTATCGTAATATTATCAAGCGTGGTTTTCATGAGTTAATGTGCTAACACGTTTACGAGTGTCTGTGTTAGTATTATTACCTTACAATGGCATTCTTTTTGTTTTGTTTCAATTTCACAAATTCCTCAGTAAATTCCCCGAAAATGTCACAGTGGAGTTATAGAATCTGTTTAGCTTATTGTAAAGCTAGCTTCCGCAGTTAGTGGGTCCATTGTCATAATAATTGTATCTAAGTTATCACAAAACTTTGTATTCCCATGAGTTCCCGGCAAGCAGACAAAAGCTGTCTTTGATCTTACGAAGCAGAAGGATTGTAAAACTCCACTGTGTAGGATGGGAATCAGCATGAAGATGTCTGTTTCTTTGATCTATTGTAATCCACAGGACGATTTTGTCTTGACCCGACATCTACAAAGTGGAGAGGAAGCAGGACCTGACCCCCCTCCAGGCATCTTTTCTTTGAACTGTTTTATGACCGAGGGCAACGGCTGTTTACGACCCCCCTCCCTTTAAAAACAGCTGTTGCCATGTAATGAGGGAAAGTCCAAATAAAAGAGGAGGCGTGCAACCTTTCATCAGAGCATGTGATGACAATGTACAAGGGTACAGGTCTACGCATTTCTCCTCATTGAGCCAAATTGAATCCTGTCTCTGTTTAATTCCTTGCTTCTTGTCTGTTTAATAGATGTCATCAGTGTTTGAACCTGACATCCATGATGATGACTTCTGTTTTGTTTGTTTTTTTGTTTGTTTTTTACCATGTTGTTAAAAACTTTGAACCGGAAGTATAAGTGCCGTTCCATCATCTCATCGTCCATGACATTTCTACCAGATGCATATATTCTTCATTCATCACTCGAAGCGACGTTTGTAAGGTTTACAATATACCGTATTTTTCGGACTATAAGTCGCATTTTTTTTCATAGTTTGGTCGGGGGTGCGACTTATACTCAGGAGCGACTTATGTGTGAAATTATTAACACATTACCATAAAATATCAAATAATAATATTTAACTCATTCACGTAAGAGACTAGACGTATAAGATTTCATGGGATTTAGCGATTAGGAGTGACAGATTGTTTGGTAAACGTATAGCATGTTCTATATGTTATAGTTATTTGAATGACTCTTACCATAATATGTTACGTTAACATACCAGGCACATTCTCAGTTGGTTATTTATGCCTCATATAACGCAATGGTCCCCGGTTCAGATTTGTGGATCGATTGGTACCGGGCCGCAAAAGAAATATAATAAAAAAATAAAAAAATTATTTTTATTTTTTATTAAATCAACATAAAAAACACAAGATACACTTACAATTAGTGCACCAACCCAAAAAACCTCCCTCCCCCTCATTCACACCCATTCACACGAAAGGGTTGTTTCTTTCTGTTATTAATATTTCTGGTTCCTACATTATATATCAATATAGATCAATACAGTCTGCAGGGATACAGTCCGTAAGCACGCATGATTTTATTTTTTTATGAAAAAAAAAAATAAAAAAAATACCATAACCCCCCTTGTTCCGTGGGACAAATTTTCAAGCGATGACCATTCCGCGGTTACAAAAAGGTTGGGGACCACTTATTCAGCCTGTTGTTCACTATTCTTTATTTATTTTAAATTGCCTTTCAAATGTCTATTCTTGGTGTTGGCTTTTATCAAATAAATTTCCCCCAAAAATGCGACTTATACTCCAGTGCGACTTATATATGTTTTTTTCTTTCTTTATTATGCATTTTCGGCCGGTGCGACTTATACTCCGAAAAATACGGTAACTACAACAATCCTTACTCACGACACAATCCCATTTGTGTTTTCATGCATATGCGTATGTGCTATCGTAACGCTAGCGTTGCTAACATTAACTAATAAGTGGCTGTGTTAGTATAATTAACTTAACAAGGGATTCCTTTTGTATTTTTTCAGTTTCAAAAATTCATCAAAACTTCACCGTGGAGTTATTGAGTCTGTTTGGAGAGTTAGCTTATGTTTTATACGTTGCAGTGGAAACAATGAAGGAATGTAAGTAAACATTTCCAAAACATTTATGTGTAAATAACCCATTTTACAACGTATTAATCTGTGGCGTATAGTCCGGTGCAGCTATTATATGAAAAAATAGTTTTTCTTCTAAAATGTAGTGGGTGCAGCTTTGATACAGATGCGCTCGATTGTCAATATTGGGTAACACTTTAGTATGGGGAACATATTCTAAGTAACAAAGACTTAATTTAGAGTTATTTGGACACTAGGGGAACATATTCTAAGTAACGACTTAATTTAGAGTTATTTGGACACTAGGGGAACATATTCTAAGTAACAAAGACTTAATTTACAGTTATTTGGGCACTAGGGGAACATATTCTAAGTAACAAAGACTTAATTCAGAGTTATTTGGGCACTAGGGGAACATATTCTAAGTAACAAAGACTTAATTTAGAGTTATTTGGGCACTAGGGGAACATATTCTAAGTAACAAAGACTTCAT
>NC_084561.2:12098823-12101323 GCF_033978685.3 Nerophis lumbriciformis
TCCCGAGGCGTTCCCAGGCCAGCCGGGAGACATAGTCTTCCCAACGTGTCCTGGGTCTTCCCCGTGGCCTCCTACCGGTTGGACGTGCCCTAAACATCTCCCTAGGGAGGCGTTCGGGTGGCATCCTGACCAGATGCCCGAACCACCTCATCTGGCTCCTCTCGATGTGGAGGAGCAGCGGCTTTACTTTGAGCTCCCCCTGGATGACAGAGCTTCTCACCCTATCTCTAAGGGAGAGCCCTGCCACCCGGCGGAGGAAACTAATTTCGGCCGCTTGTACCTGTGATCTTGTCCTTTCGGTCATAACCCAAAGCTCATGACCATAGGTGAGGATGGGAACGTAGATCGACCGGTAAATTGAGAGCTTTGTCTTCCGGCTCAGCTCCTTCTTCACCACAACGGATCGATACAGTGTCCGCATTACTGAAGATGCCGCACCGATCTGCCTGTTGATCTCACAATCCATCATGCACTTTTGTGCATGATGTCACTAAGATGACATATCAAAACAACACTAATTAAAGTGCACTTTTTGTACAAAACGCCACTACAATAGTTAAAAACAAATAAAGTGCACTTTTGTGCATGATGTCACACAAGATATTTCAATAACTGTCAAATAAAAATGAGCTGCATAATAGGAAATCAAATAGTGTATGTCCTTCACTATGTGGTAGGTTCCTGCGGACGTTATCTCCTTCTGTTGTTGACTATTTTTTTCATACAGTGTTGATCTGGAAATGGTTGCTTCGGCATTTTGTGGGTGTAGCACCGAACGTAAATGTTGATATGCAGAGTTTCAAGCTGTCTTCATTCTCTAGCGGGTGACTTTCAAATGATGCTACAAATTAGTAGTGCTGCTACTTTTTGTAGCAACGCTTTTGCCCCACACTTGACAAATTACGGTTGTCTGTTCGACATATTCCCACTTGAAGCCAAACCACCTTCTTTCTCTCGTATTACCACTCGCACCACAGCTAACGTTACCCATGCCGCTACTTCTCCGCTCCGCGAGGGCGTATACGTATGTAAAAAAGTGCGCTTGTTTTATGTCTCTGTGAGGAGGAGAGACAAGAAGGAGTGATAAAAGCCTGTAGTGTAATGCCCGCAGCTAAAAGCAACTGCGTGAGAACGTATACTCGAATATCACGATAATCATTTTCTATATCGCACAGAGACAAACCCGCGATATATCGAGTGTATCGATATATCGCCCAGCCCTAGTTATAAGTACACCTCTGCATAACGTTGTATCCTTAACATTAAAATAAACACACAAAAACAAGACGCAATAATTAAAGATCAACTTACACAACTATAATTCATTTATTAACACTGTTTTTTAGTGCTTTAAGTAGCCGGAAAAAGTGCCTATTTACCGTGCTCTCCGTATATAAACCGCACCCACTAAATTTGAGAAAAAATTAGAGATGTCCAATATTATTGGACTGCCGTTATTATCGGCCGATAAATGCTTTAAAATGTAATATTGGAAATTATCGGTATCGGTTTCAAAAAGTAAAATGTATGACTTTTTAAAACGCCGCTGTACGGATTTGTACACGAACGTAGGGAGAAGTACAGAGCAGTTGCGTTTCCCAGTCATACTTGCCAACCCTCCCGATTTTCCCGGGAGACTCCCGAAATTCAGTGCCCCTCCCGAAAATCTCCCGGAGCAACCATTCTCCCGATTTCCAACCAGACAACAATATTGGGGGCGTGCCTTAAAGGCACTGCCTGTGCGTGGCGGCCCAATCACATAATATCTACGGCTTTTCACACACACAAGTGAATGCATTGCATACTTGGTCAACAGCCATACAGGTCACACTGAGGGTGGCCGTATAAACAACTATAACATTGTTACAAATATGCACCACACTGTGAAGCTACACCAAACAAGAATGACAAACACATTTTGGGAGAACATTCGCACCGTAACACAACATAAACACAACAGAACAAATACCCAGAACCCCTTTCAGCACTAACTCTTCCGGGACGCTACAATGTACACCCCCCGCTACCTCCCTCCCCCCACCTCAACCCCGCCCACCTCAACCGTCTCATGCTCTCTCAGGGAGAGCATGTCCCAAATTCCAAGCTGCTGTTTTGAGGCATGTTAAAGAAAATAATGCACTTTGTGACTTCAATAAAAAATATGGCAGTGCTATTTTGGCATTTTTTTCCATAACTTGAGTTGATTTATTTTGGAAAACCTTGTTACATTGTTTAATGCATCCAGCGGGGCATCACAACAAAATTAGGCATAATAATGTGTTAATTCCACGATTGTATATATCGGTATCGGTTGATATGGAAATCGGTAATTAAGAGTTGGACAATATCGGAATATCGGCAAAAAAGCCATTATCGGACATCTCTAGTGGTAATACATTATACATTTTTATTTTTTATTTGTTTTCAAACTGCACTAATAAAATAAAGGTTTCAATAAAGTACCTTACACAAGCATTATGTACTTAAAGCACTTAATGAT
>NC_084561.2:12106323-12126323 GCF_033978685.3 Nerophis lumbriciformis
GTTATTATTACCAAGATGATTCATGTTTTTATTCGACTCCCCGCTGTTTATTTGGCACCCATTATCACGGAACCAGGATTACACGTTCTATCTTTCAGTTAAAAGGCCAGCGATAAATGAAAAGCAGCCAATACACGGAGATGGATGACGTCGCTGATTCAAGCGCTTAAGGCCTTGCCTTTGTTGGGATCTTTACAACACCAGACTCGGCGTGTAGCCGTCATCTTTATACATCCAAAAATGCCTTCACTACATCACCGTCATCTCTTACTACTCACTCATCCATAAGGTCATAACTCAAAGAGAGTGTCATTATTTTGAGTGCGACATTAATGGAATCAATATTTTGACACATTGCCCTCCCATTGTAGGTAATTGATGTCACAGGTTTTGTGAGTAATCGAGTTGTGGGGTAAACTTGATTGACGGGTAATAGGATAAAGCTGAGCTCTAAGGTGCTGACATTGTCCCACAATAAAAACATGTTTTTATTTTGGATACAAACTTACGTTTAACAATGAATAATATTGTGACTACGGCATTCATCGTCTGCAATTTATTCCAGTTTTAGTGTGCATCAGTTGTATATACAGCAGATGCCTTCAACAACTCGATTATCGGATGATACAACAGCGTTTTGTCGGGTGATACAACAGCGTTTTGTTCAGGAGAGAACACACAGAAGATACTACAAATAAGAACAGAAGAAATTAACAAATAAAAAAGATGGTTTGACAAAAACAGACTATCGTTGAATCTCAGTAAAACTAAAATAATGCTATTTGGTAACAGTAGAAGAGAAAGTGAAACACAAATACAAATAGACGGAATAGAAATTGAAAGAGTAAATGAAATCAAATTTCTAGGTATAATGATTGATGATAAATTGAACTGGAAATCTCACGTAAAAAATATACAACATAAAGTAGCAAGAAACACGTCCATAATGAATAAAGCAAAACATGTTCTAGACCAAAAATCACTTCATATTCTCTACTGCTCACTAGTGTTACCATATCTGAGTTACTGTGTAGAAATATGGGGAAATAATTACAAAAGTACACTTCATTCATTAACGGTGTTACAAAAAAAATCAGTTAGAATAATACATAATGTTGGATATAGAGAACATACAAATCCTTTATTTATTGAATCTAAGATACTGAAATTCTACGACATAGTGAATTTGCAAACAGCTAAAATTATACACAAAGCAAACTATAACCTGCTACCCAATAATATACAACAATTCTTCTCAAAAAAAGAGGAGAAATATAATCTTAGAGAGAAATGTCATTTAAAATATTTGTATGCACGTACAACACTTAAGACCTTCAGTGTATCAGTATGTAGAATTAAATTATGGAATGGATTAAGCAAAGCAATCAAACAATGTACTAATATGATCCACTTCAAGAAACTCTTCAAACTTAAAGTGTTTACAAAGTACAAAGAAGAAGAACCATGATAAACATTCTGAATTTATTTAACTCATCCATTCTTTCGTTCTTTCACTCTCAAAATAATCTTACTTATCTCAACATATGAAATGTAATTTACTTCACCAATTATTATTTATTTACTTATTTTT
Organism: Nerophis lumbriciformis; assembly: GCF_033978685.3. NCBI lineage: Eukaryota > Metazoa > Chordata > Actinopteri > Syngnathiformes > Syngnathidae > Nerophis > Nerophis lumbriciformis. The sequence continues at coordinate 12,107,915 of NC_084561.2, forward strand.
ATTGTGATTACTTATGGAGTATATTGTGAATAAATTGAGAACAGGAAGTGAACAAAAGTTTTAGCAACTGTTATGTAAAAGAAAAGGGGTAGGATTAAATAAGCTCTGCTTCTTCCTACTCCTTTTCGAACATGTTGAAAAGAGAAACTGGAGATTGTGATGTATCATGTTGTATGCTTGCATGTTCCAAATAAACTCAAACTCAAACATGGGGTCCCCGACCCCCACGGGTCCCGCAGAGGTACTGCAGGGGGCTTGTGAAATTTTTGATTTATTCGACTTATTTTTAATATACAGTGGCACATCAATTTACGAAAAACTGGGGAATAAGTGGTAGAAAATGGATGGATGGATGGATGGTTCTTGAACTGGGTTCGTAAATCAAAAAGTTTGTATACTGAGGAAAAGTTCTCCATAAGACACGATGTCTTATGGAGAAAAAAATGCGACCACCCTCCCCAGAGGGCGGTCGCATTTTTTTCTCCTTCCGTCTTCTCTTTGCTTGCTCTCTTTGTCTTGTCTTGTCTACACTTTTTTTGAAGCCTCTTTCTTTGCGCGGTCCTCCAAATCTAAACATCAGACATGGAATTCATCAGCTGGACTCTCGACTCAATTGACAAAATCTTTTCGACGAGGAAAAGAGGTTTGGGGGAGCCTGGCTGCCCTGATGGAACCATTGCTGTGGGGTACGTGAGAGATTCCTGGGACAAATGGAGAATCATGTGCCTCTCACTCCTTTCCATCGAGGACGTGGAAGACATTTACCTATTTGGAACCATGATCGCGGGGTACCTGCTGATTGGGCTGAGCATTGCTCTGGTGTATCGCCAAATTCGTAAGACGATGGCAGCCACTCAAGGAGACCAAAAGCTGTTCGTCGCAATGGAAGGATTGGGTCGGGCTGTGGGATCACAGTCTGGGGCGATTTCTGAACTGAATCGCAAGATGGATCACATCATGGAGAAGCTTGTTGAAAGGGAAAATTGGATATGAGAGCCAACATGGACAAATAGAACAGACAAGCCATTGTAATGTCTGCTCGCGGAAAAACTAAAATCCTAATCTACGATTTGACTCCCTCGCATGGCCTTGACGCTGCAACAACAGGAGCAGGCTGTTCAGTAAATATCCCCGAGTACTCTCAAAGATGGAAGCTTTTGACCTCCCTCCCTCCTCAACGACACCTGAAAGTCGAACTTTGCTTGCATTGCATGCAGAACGGCCCCGGGCCTATGGACACAACACCACTACACCCAAAGACAATGGGCATATACACAAACCCACACCCAACACAACGCCTTCACCACCGCTTGATTCCCCTTCGGGGTGATGGACGGCTGAGTAGCGCTTTATAGCAGCAGGCCGGCCTCCAGGGCCCCAACTCCCCCCCGCCCCCTCTGTTGCGAGTTGTTGTGATTATGTAACTTGTTTATGTGTGCTATGGCAAATTAGTTTTTTCCCCTTGGACTCAGTCTGGACCCCCTCCCGACGGTCCAGCCTTTGACTGATATGTTTTACTCTTCCCCCCTTTCCCAAAATCACCTTTTTCTCACCTTTTTTAAGGAGCGCCGTAAGTGGCTGATCCGTTGGCGGTCCTGTCCTTGTCTCCCTGTTGTACCGTATGTCTGCTCTTAGTGGGACTGTGCCGAAAATGTAATTTCAGTTCTTATATGTCTTGTACATGTTAAAGAATGGACAATAATAAAGCATCCTGAATCCTGAAATATGAAAATTGCACAAAAGTCCACATTTTAGTGAACATTTGTACACTTTGAAGACAATATACAGTGCTATACAGTACTGTATATAAAAGAAACACAAATGGGTGATAGATCAACTATCCATTTAATTTAAAACAACAACAATGGCAAACTGAACTGTCCTCTGTATGCTCTGCCATGTTGAAGGCTGGTGCACAGCGCTGCACTCTGAAACTGGAAACTTAAATAACCGAATAAATTTAAGTCGATCAATAAAAACACTCTAAAAGTCACAACAATTTTCAATGTTGTACCTCAGTCATCAGAATTTTGCCGTAAAAATAAAATGTAGTTTTTTCCAGTTTGAATTAATTCGCTGTGAAAACAATCATATATTTTATGGCAAAACACTGAAAGCTCAATTGCCAGAATTGTACATTAAAAATAACAATGGCACCGTTTTTCCATTTACAGTAATTTTCTGTAAAACAAAACAAAACAAGAAACATCGTAAACTCCACGCTAAAATTTTAGCAACTGAGCTTGCAGGTTTTTTGTTTGTTTTTTTACTATAAAATCTACATATTGTTTTCATTACAGTACAGCTAGCTATTAGCGGTAAATATCTTAGTATTGCACAATAAACTAAATATTTATTTATTTTTATTGTGAATACTTATGGAGTATATTGTAAATAAATTGAGAACAGGAAGTGAACAAAAGTTTTAGCAACTGTTATGTAAAAGAAAAGGGGTAGGATTAAATAAGCTCTGCTTCTTCCTACTCCTTTTCGAACATGTTGAAAAGAGAAACTGGAAATAAACTCAAACTCAATAACAAGGTACTTTTAGGACCAGTTTAATTTAAACAACATGCAATATACGTATACAAGTAGGTGGGTCCTTGCTCCATCTTGGAGACAATTTCCATAGAACTTTGTAGAGGGTTGGAAAAGAGGCAAAGAAATTACTAGAGATGTCCGATAATGGCTTTTTTGCCGATACCCGATATTCCGATATTGTCCAACTCTTAATTACCGATTCCGATATCAACCGATACCGATATATACAGTCGTGGAATTAACACATTGTTATGCCTAATTTTGTTATGATGCCCCACTGGATGCATTAAACAATGTAACAAGGTTTTCCAAAATAAATCAACTCAAGTTATGGAAAAAAATGCCAACATGGCACTGCCATATTTATTATTGAAGTCACAAAGTGCATTCTTTTTTTTAACATGCCTCAAAACAGCAGCTTGGATTTTGGGACATGCTGTCCCTGAGAGAGCAGGAGGAGGTTGAGGTGGGCGTCCCGGAAGAGTTAGTGCGGCAAGGGTTTCTGGGTATTTGTTCTGTTTATGTTGTGTTACGGTGCGGATGTTCCCCCGAAATGTGTTTGTCATTCTTGTTTGGTGTGGGTTCACAGTGTGGCGCATATTTGTAACAGTGTTAAAGTTGTTTATACGGCCACCCTCAGTGTGACCTGTATGGCTGTTGACCAAGTATGCCTGGCATTCACTTGTGTGTGTGAAAAGCCGTAGATATTACGTGATTGGGCCGGCACGCAAAAAGGCATGCCCCCAATATTGTTGTCTAGGTGGAAATCGGGAGAAATTCGGGAGAATGGTTGCCCCGGGAGATTTTTGGGAGGGGCACTGAAATTCGGAAGTGTCCCGGGAAAATCGGGAGGGTTGGCAAGTATGACTGGGAGACGCAACTGCTCTGTACTTCTCCCTATGTCCGTGTACCACTCCGTACAGCGGAATTTTAAAAAGTCATAAATTGTACTTATTGAAACCGATACCGATAATTTCCGATATTACATTTTTTTTAAAGCATTTATCGGACGATAATATCGGCAGTCCAATATTATCGGACATCTCTACCCAGGCTTGATCTGACTGTTGTAAATAATCACATTTACGTCATTTTCAAGTATACCAACAAATTTCGGGGTTTTACTGTATTCCAAAAGTATTTTTTTTCCCGATTTTACTCAATCAGCTGTGTTTTTATTGCTGCTCCTATGTATGTAACAGCCCATCTCCAATAAACCAATTCATCAAAAATGCCAAAATTGTTGAAGTCTTACCATTTTTGGGTTTGTTTTTCGTATCCTTTGGGTGCTTATGGCATTTTGCTTGGTTTCAAATCCGCACCAACTTGTTACTTTAAAATCGCCTTCAAATGGGCGACTTATTCACACCACCAAGGACTCAAGAAAACACACTTTTCATTGTAGAAACCCGAGAGAGACCGAGGCGGCCTCGACCCAGCTCATCCTGGGAACAAAGAAAAACCCTTTTATGTTGAGGGCATACAGCTCAGTGCTGCCATTACCGGTCATCCCAGCTTCGTGGCACATACAGAAAGCATAAAGTGTTTATGACCCGCACGTTTGAGAGATCACACCCAGACTTTTATTCATCACTCCGTCATGTCAAATGCCCCTATCCGCTTTCCGCATCCCCTACGTTTACGTGACTGAGGTGGTTACACAAAAATGTGCTGAAAAAAGGTGCTGACCCTGATCTTTGACCTCCGGGAAGGCAACATACAAATGTCAAGCCAATAACAAGCTTCCTTCTCAGGGCAACAAATTGCCAAGACGGGAGCAGTCGCTGACAAGCAATCCACTGCTTGCATCAGGGAGCGGTAGAAAATAAATAGGGTGCAACTGCGGGGCGAAATATGGATATTTATACAAATTATTATGCTCCAGACATTATGAGTCAAGTACCGTATTTTTCGGACTATAAGTCGCAGTTTTTTTCATAGTTTGGCCGGGCTCCAGTGCAACTTATTAATGTTTTTTCCTTCTTTATTATGCATTTTCGGCAGGTGTAACTTATACTCCGGTGCGACTTATACTCCGAAAAATACGGTATGTTTCATTGGTCAGTGGTGAATTATTTTGTAGCTTTTAGCAGAAAACCTGTAAAGAAGAAACAACTGAAATCATACAGTATGGATTTCTACCAACATTTTGGGGAAGTTAGTTTATATTTAAAAGAAGAGATTTTATGCCAAAAAAGAAAATTAAAAAAAAGAAACCGGCACCTCAGTTGTCAGAATTTTTTTTAAATGTTTTTTACAGTAAAAACGACAGTAGATTTTACAGTTAAAAAAAACTGAAGAAGTGAAGTATTTTTATATTTAATTTTTTTTTTTTATAAAGAAGTACAATCATGTGTGCTTATGGACTGTATCCCTGCAGACTGTATTGATATACATTGCTATATAGTGTATATATTGTGTTTTTATTTTGATTTAATACAAAAAAAAATAAAATAAAAAATCTTTTTTTCTTGTGCGGCCCGGTACCAATCGGTCCGCGGACCGGTACCGGGCCACGGACCGGTGGTTGGGGACCACTGCTCTAGAGACTCAAATCGCTTTTACATAGTGAAACCCATTATCTACATCTTCAAGCTGCATTTAAAACAGTGCGGGTGGCACTGGGAGCAGGTGGGTAAAGTGTCTTGCCCAAGGACACAACGGCAGAGACTCGGATGGCGGAAGCAGAGATCGAACCTGGAATTCTCAAGTTGCTAGCACGGACGCCCTACCAACCGCCGCCATGTTAGCAATCAAAATTTACTGTAAAATTAAGTGGTACCGTTTGCCATTTGCATTAACAAAGATTTTATGGTTAAAAAAAATGGCAGCTCAATTGCCAGAATTTTATTGTAAAAATAGGTAGTACTGTTTTTTTTCCCATTTAGTGTAAAAATTCGAACCTGGAACTCTCAAGTTGCTAGCACGGACGCCCAACCAACCGCCGCCATGTTAGCAATCAAAATTTACTGTAAAATTAAGTGGTACCGTTTTCCATTTGCATTAACAAAGATGTTATGGTTAAAAAAATGGCAAAAAAGTTGCCAGAATGTTATTGTAAGAATAGGTAGCACTGTTTTTTTTTTCCCATTTATCCATCCATCCATTTCCTACCGCTTATTCCCTTTGGGGTCGCGGGGAGCGCTGGAGCATATCTCAGCTACAATCGGGCGGAAGGCGGGGTACACCCTGGACAAGTCGCCAACTCATCACAGGGCCAACACAGATAGACAGACAACATTCACACTCACATTCACACACTAGGGCCAATTGAGTGTTGCCAATCAACCTATCCCCAGGTGCATGTTTTTGGAGGTGGGAGGAAGCCGAAGTACCCGTAGGGAACCCACGCAGTCACGGGGAGAACATGCAAACTCAACACAGAAAGATCACGAGGCCGGGATTGAACTCACGACTACTCAGGACCTTCGTATTGTGAGGCAGACGCACTAACCCCTCTTCCACCGTGCTGCCCTTTTTCCCATTTAGAGCAATGCAATTTAAAAATAACGACTGTAGATTTTACGTAAAAAAACAAACAAACAAACAAAAACTGTCAGCTCAGTTGCCAGAATTTTACTGTAAAAATAGGTACCGGTACTACTGTTGTTTTCCATTTAGTGTAATGCAGTGCAAAAATCAACGACTAGATTTTTATTTTTATTTTTTTTAAATAGCAGCTCAGTTGCCAGAATTTTGCTGTAAAAATAAAACTGGTAGTTTTTCCACTTACAGTAATGCACTGTAAAAACTGTAGACGTTACGGTAAAACATTGAATCTTAGTCGGAAGAATTTTACTGTAAAAATAAAACTGATATTGTTTTTCCACTTACAGTAATGCACTGTAAAAACTGTAGACGTTTCGGTAAAACATTGAATCTTAGTCGGAAGAATTTTACTGTAAAAATAAAACTGATATTGTTTTTCCACTTACAGTAATGCACTGTAAAAACTATAGACGTTACGGTAAAACATTGAATCTTAGTCGGAAGAATTTTACTGTAAATTAGGTGGTACCGTTTTATTTATTTCTGTACAAACAACAAACATAGAATTTATGGTAAAACCTTTTTTTTTTTTTTTTTTTTTTAAATGGTAGCATAGTTGCCAGAATTGTATTGTAAGAATGTCTGTCTCTGTGTTGGCCCTGCGATGAGGTGGTGACTTGTCCATGTTGTACCCCGTCTTCCGCCCGAATGCAGCTGAGATAGGCTCCAGCACCCCCCGTGACCCCAAAAGGGACAAGCGGTAGAAAATGGATGGATGGAATAGGTAGTACTGTTTTTTTCCCATTTAGAGTAATGAAATGTAAAAATTACGACTGGAGATTTTACGTAAAAAAAAAAAGAAAAATTTTGCTGTAAAAATAAAACTGGTATCGTTTTTCCATTTACCAGTGTAAAACAAATTGTAGATTTTAGGGTTAAAAAAATGGCGTCTTAGTCAGAATAATTTTTCTATCTTATTTCTGTAAAACCAGCAAAAATGGATTTTATTGTAAAACAAAACAAAAAAACTGATATCTCAGTCACCAGTATTTTACTGTAAAAATAAAAGTGTGACCGTATTTCCATTGTAAAAACAACCGCCTTATTGTTTACAGTAAAATAAAAGGTAGTTCAGTAGCCAGAATTGGACGTATACTTTTTCAAATGTTCTTGTAATCAGACCATATTTTCAGGATATAAGATGGAATTTTTACCTGACATGTTTGTGTGTGGATGTGAGTGTGAATGTTGTCTGTCTATCTGTGTTGGTCCTGCGATGAGGTGGCGACTTGTCCAGGGTGTACCCCGCCTTCCGCCCGATTGTAGCTGAGATAGGCTCCAGCGCCCCCCGTGACCCCAAAGGGAATAAGCGGTAGAAAATGGATGGATGGATGGATGTTTGGACTGTCATCTGCAGTCTTCTTCAGAAGAGTCACCTGACCACTGTGACAGCTGTTCTTATAGGCGTGGTCAACAAGACAGGACTGTGAAGTCTACCTGGGGAATGAATAAGAAAACATAATTAACCTTTTTGAGCAGAATTTTACGGTTCAAAATAAAAGCGGTACAATTTTACAATGAAAGCAACTTGGTGTAAAAACCACACGAAATTTTGACTGTGGATGCTTGTAAAAAAGGCTTAAAAACCTTTCTTTTTAAAAAAAACTTTTTTTAGATGTATGCATACTAGTTCTAGCTTTTAGGCTGTTCTAGTTTTTATTTTTTTTAATTTTTATTACCGTATTTTTCGGAGTATAAGTCACTCCGGAGTATAAGTCGCACCGGCCGAAAATGCATAATAAAGAAGGAAAAAAACATATATACGTCGCACTGGAGTATAAGTTATAAATTTATTTGATAAAAGCCACCACCAAGAATAGACATTTGAAAGGCAATTTAAAATAAATAAAGAATAGTGAACAACAGGCTGAATAAGTGTACGTTATATGAGGCATAAATAACCAACTGAGAACGTGCCTGGTATGTTAACGTAACATATTATGGTAAGAGTCATTCAAATAACTATAACATATAGAACATGCTATACGTTTACCAAACAATCTGTCACTCCTAATCGCTAAATCCCATAAAATCTTATACGTCTAGTCTCTTACGTGAATGGGCTAAATAATATTATTTGATATTTTACGGTAATGTGTTAATAATTTCACACATAAGTCGCTCCTGAGTATAAGTCGCACCTCCGGCCAGACTATGAAAAAAAACTGCGACTTATAGTCCGAAAAATACGGTATATATATATTTTTTTTATACACTGTAGCACTTTGAGGTTGTTTACTCAATGTAAAGTGCTTTTTACAAATAAAATCTATTATTATTATTATTATTGAATACAGAACACGTTTTTGTTGTATTTTCCTCTACAACTTGAAGTTTATGTAAACTTATGGCTGATCATGTATATCAGTCTTGACAATTTCAGTGCATCCCGCATATTACTGCAAAAAGGTCCGACACAATTATTGTTTCCCTTTTGCATTTTCATGTTGGCACTTATCAGGTGTCTTTGCGACCGCGATGAGTGGATTATCGTCTTCAACAGAGCGCCGAGGCTGGTGAAAGGTCGCATGATTGAGGAAGCCAACGCTCCATCATGAAGTCGTTATGTTGAACTAATTGCAAGTGTGCAGAACCGATAGGATTTAGCTCAACTCCAATGCTGCCAAGTAAACCTTCATGCACAGACAATAAGACACAGTGTTTAATGCAACCAACAAGAGAATAACCATTTGCAATCAAGGCCACTAATAAGCAGGTCCAATCACTTTGTCAGTTTGTAAAGTGTTTTGTAAATTCGCTATTTTCACTGAATATTCCCTTCGCCAAACTGTTTTGTGTCATCATGAATACATATTTTCACTTTATAATGCTCAGGTGAAGTATGTTTTATATTTCAGTGAACCCAATCAATGTGTTTTAAAACGTTCACATATCACGTATCACCTTTTACATTCATTATTTTATACACACATATTTGCTTTAATAATAAATGAGAAATGGGTTGTACTTGTATAGCGCTTTTCTACCTTCAAGGTACTCAAAGCGCTTTGACACTACTTCCACATTTACCCATTCACACACACATTCACACACTGATGGCGGGAGCTGCCATGCTTTTGTTTGGTTTTACCCTGTAAAGCGTCTTTGACTTCATGAAAAATGCTCTTTAGATAAAATGTGTTATATTTGTTAATATTCATTAAAAAAATATATATATTGGCTATCTATGCTGTACAACCATTCCATTTTTAAACTTTTGACATCCAGATATCAATGTGGCATTCATACACCAAACGCTCAATGTATTACTCATATACACAGTAGAACTTCCATAAAAGTAAATCGCAATGATCTGGAAGCATAAGGCTCTAAAATCAGCGATTCTCACACTGTGGTATGTCAAAGAATCACTCGATTAAAGTACAGTGTTTTATTTTCCTATATTCAAACACAGTGTTACTGTTAAAACTGTGTGTATTGCTACAGTGGCCAGAAATATCAAATATACTTGTTAAATAAAACCTTTGCCTTGTTTTTATTGATTACTTAGGTCTACTATGCTACTGTGTTTAAATGGCTTTTTTTTTCGGAGGTGGTACTTGTTGAAAAAAGTTTGAGAACCACTGAACTAAATAATAATAATAAAATTAAAAGTAATAATGATAAATGCAATGCTAATAACAGTAACAGCAACAACAACAATACCGATAATAATAATAATAATAATAGTAATAATACTAAATACTATAATTGTAATGACAACAATTACACTACTAATAACATTATTTGCATCATTATTATTGTTTTATATATACTATAATTACAATAATATTTTATTGAAAAAACAACAGCAATAATAACAACAATAATAATAACAATAACAAAACCGATAAATAAAATGTAATTCAATGATAATGTCCAGGGTTTATCCCACCTACCGCCCGTACGCAGCTGAGACAGGCTCCAGCGACCCCCTGCGACCCCAAAAAGGGACAAGCGGTAGAAAATGGATGGATGGATGGATGGATAATAATAATAATAATAATAATAAAAATAATAATACTGATAAACAAAATATAGTTCACTGATAATAATAATAATAATAATAACAATACTAATAATAACAATAATAATAATAATATTAATAACTAGATGGCCTGATCCCATTTGGGACATTTTCTAAAAGTTTCATAAGTTATTTTACAAACTTACTAACCAACAAACCAACCAACTATCTAACTGTCAGACAGACAACCAAAGGCAACAGTTATGTACAACAACAACAACAATAATAGTGATAATAAATAATAATAATAATACAATCACAACACTATGATTGCTTTTATTATATTAAGATGTGATAACATAAGAAAATGACAAGTGTTGCCCAGTCATCGCACACAATGATGCCAAAACGCACGGTGAAAAAGTGTAAAAATAATAATAGTGTTAATAATAATACAATAACAACGCTATTATTATTAACTATGGACTAGACTCTCACAATATTATGTTAGATTCACTCGACGTACATTACACCGGTCGCCCGGGGAGTGGGTCCCCACATCTGCGGTCCCCTCCAAGGTTTCTCATTGTTATCCCATTGAGTTGAGTTTTTCCTTGCCCTGATGTGGGTTCTGAGCCTAGGATGTCGTTGTGGCTTGTGCAGCCCTTTGAGACACTTGTGATTTAAGGCTATAAAAGTAAACATTGATTGATTGATTGATATTATTATTATTAAAATGTATCATTATCTTAATATACCACACATCCGGTGGCCATGGATGAAGTGCTGGCTGTCCAGAGTCGGGACCCGGGGTGGACCGCTCACCTGTGCATCGGTTGGGGATATCTCTGCGCTGCTGACCCGTCTCCGCTCGGGATGGTCTCCTGCTGGCCCCACTATGGACTGGACTCTCACTATTTTGTTAGATCCACTATGGCAGACCTGGGCACATTAAGGCCCGTTTAACGGGCCACATGCGGCCCGTTAAGCTTTTCAATCTGGCCCGCCGGACATTCTCAAATAATTGTTTTAGATCTTTAAGATGGAAAGTGTAGCTGCCATTATGATGTGCAGTAATGTTTTCAAATGACAATAAGTCTTGAACTAAACAAAGTATTTCAATAGTTGGAATCTGCGCTTTTGCATGATATTTTAGTGACTAGTGTTGTGATACCAATATTATTTCGATACTTTTCGGTACTTTTCTAAATAAAGGGGATCAGAAAAAATTGCAATATTGGCTTTTTTTTTAACAAAAAATCTTAGGGTGTGTCGGACCGGTACTTTTCAGAGGCGGTATGGTACCGAATATGATTCATTAGTATTGCGGTACTATACTAATACCCGTATACCGTACAACCCTACTAGTTACTATGGTAATCTATGTCACAGCAGCTCAGACGAGGCACCAAGCAGTGTGGGTGGGGAGCGTTTCCACAGAGTGTTTACAGAGCGGCCAGCCTGAAATGCGGGTGTCAGGGACAGACGCGGAAGGAGATTTTTACAACAAAGTTCTAAAGCTTAGTGATGTATCAGATTGTAGATGGTTTTTGTTTTTTTCACCCTTCGCGTTCATATTTCGCTGTGTTTGTTGCATTTTTGTTGCATTTGGCCTGATTGTAAAATATGTCGATTGAGAGGAGGTGTGACGTTCATATGTTGTCAATATTCAGCGTTTTATCGTTCATAGAAAAAAAAATTCCATTCCGTTTCTAAGGCATTCAATCAGACTTTGTTGTGAGGTTTTGTATTAGTTTTCCTAAAAATAGATATACCGGCCCCCAGGCACTTTTTTCTCTAAATTTGGCCCCCCGAGTCAAAATAATTGCCCAGGCCTGCACTATGGACTGGACTTTCACAATATTATGCTAGACCAGGGGTCGGCAACCCGCGGCTCCGGGGCCGCATGCGGCTCTTTGATCACTCTGATGCGGCTCAGCAGCTTACTTGCTGAACCCCCAATTTTCCCGTGAGACTTCCGGATTTCAGTGCCTCCCGCAGAAAACATCCCGGGATTAATATTCACCGATTTTCACCCTTACAGCTATAATAAGGGCGTGCCATGATGGTACAACATTTGGGGCCCTCTACAATCTGTATTAACAGCGTGCCAGCCCAACGCTAGTTATACAATATACATCTTCTGCTTGCAGACGTACGTGACAGCAAGTCATACTTGGTCAACAGCCACACAGGTTACACTGACGGTGATCATATAAAACAACTTTAACACTCTTACTAATAATGCGCCACACTTTGAACCAAAACCAAACAAGAATGACAAACACATTTCGGGAGAACATCTGCACCTTAACACAACATAAACACAACAGAACAAACACCCAGAATCCCATGCAGCCCTGACTCTTCCGGGCTACATTATACACCCCTGCTACCACCAAACCCTGCCCCCACCCCAAGCCTGCTCCCTCACACATCAACCCCCCCTCTCTGTGCGTCGGTTGAGGTGGGCGGGGTTTGGTAGCGGGGGTGTATAATGTATCCCGGAAGAGTTAGGGCTGCATGGGATTCTGGGTATTTGTCCTGTTGTGTTTATGTTGTGTTACGGTGCAGATGTTCTCCCGAAATGTGTTTATCATTCTTGTTTGGTGTGGGTTCACAGTGTGGCGCATTATTAGTAAGAGTGTTAAAGTTTTTTTTTATACCGCCACCGTCAGTGTAACCTGTGTGGTTGTTGACCAAGTATGCCTTGCTGTCACCTACGTGAGCAAGCGGAAGCCCCATACAACATGTGGCTGATCAGGCACGCTGGTTGTAGTGGGCGCTATATGCTGTACCATCACGGCACGCATGACGCTGACAAGCGCTATTCATTTAAAACCCGCGTGCCGCACCAGCTTAAATATTCCATATAAAGGTGTGGGCAGCGTGTCTGAGACCTCTGGTTTATACATAGCACAAAGCAAAAAAAAAATTTTATATGCAGTGTTATTTCATTTAAAATTTCAAAAATGTTTGCGGCTCCCATTGTTTTCTATAATTTGTGAAACTGGTCAAAATGGCTCTTTGACTGGTACTCAGTGGCCTAGTGGTTAGAGTGTCCGCCCTGAGATCGGTAGGTTGTGAGTTCAAATCCCGGCCGAGTCATACCAAAGACTATAAAAAAATGGGACCCATTACCTCCCTGCTTGGCACTCAGCATCAAGGGTTGGAATTGGGGGTTAAATCACCAAAAATGATTCCCGGGCGCGGCCACCGCTGCTGCCCACTCCTCCCCTCACCTCCCAGGGGGTGATCAAGGGTGATGGGTCAAATGCAGAGAATAATCTCGCCACACCTAGTGTGTGTGTGTGACAATCATTGGTACTTTAACTTTAACTTTTAAAGGTTGCCGACCCCTGTGCTAGACCCACTCGACATCCATTGCATCCGGTCTCCCCAAGGTTTCTCATAGTCATTCACATCGACGGCCCACTGGGTTGTGAGTTTTTCCTTGCCCTTATGTGGGCTCTGAACCGAGGATGTCGTGGCTTGTGCAGCCCTTTGAGACACTTGTGATTTAGGGCTATATAAATAAACAATGATTGATTGATATTTCAAAAATAGCTCTTCCTCAGAATGTGCAGGTGTACCCCAGGAAGTGTTGAAGGAGTTATGGCAGTATTTTCTGTGGCTTCCAGATGTGAATGTATTTTCCCACCCACGTGTTTAGCCAAATATGAACACATACGCACCACAAACACACAGCCTCCATATGAAGCATAGAGGGAAGTCTCAGGTCGACACTTTGTCTTCTATAAACTGCCTTTTTGTGTTTTTTCAGCTCCATCTTCATGCTTGTTTGGATTGGAGGTATCTGCTTATTGACTCCTGCCGGCCAAAAGCTGCTCCAAACCACTTTCAGGCTAATCCTAGCCACAGACAACGTGGAGAACTGGTCTCAGTTAAAAGAGTTTCACAACGGTACTTTTACACGATCTTCCGAGTGCGCAGATGGAAGCAGTTTGTGTGGCTCCAAATTGCGTAATGTTTTAATACTTGAAATGACTCTGTATCACTGGCACTGTTCAGGCACATCCAGGACAATTTGCGTGCATCCAGATCTTTGTCTCCGACACCCGGCAGCACCGAGGATGCAGCGACACTCACGTCGCCGCGCTTTCATGTGGTCAAGCATCACTTTTGTCCTCAAGTGCATTCTCTCCAAACGGCCTTTGTGGTTTATGTTAAATAAAGGCTCGACTTGGCCCGCTGTCAGTCGCTTCGGCTTCTTTGTTTCGGAGGGACGTGCTTTCGGGCGGGAGTATTGTGTCGGCATCAGTAACCACTTGCAGTGCTCACTAATGAACAGTAATCCCCCGCACCCTCCTCGCCATTATAATTGGCTAACATTCGAGTGCAAAGCCAACTTAACTACGGATCTTGCGGAGGGGAAAAAAAAACTGAACTGGTGATTGCTTTAATCCCAGCGTGCTTCAATACTGCTCGGAGATAAAATATTATTAACTAATTTCACGACAAGACTGAGGCCAATTTCCAGCAGCCCAGTTATTAAAAGTGCAACATTTATCTTCAGGCTGCTATTGTGTGTTCTACTTACCAAAGGTAAATTGAAATAAAAAGCCTCTGCAGTATAATTGCTGCTAAAAACAATGTGAGAATGTATTTATCTTTTCTTATGGAGGTTGTGTTTTTACCACGCTTGTTTGTTACGACAATCCAACAAAAGTACCTTTGTGGTCGTGGGCATTTGTTTTTTTACATAGTCTTGTCCCAGACATTAAGGGACTATGAGGGAATACAACATATATACATCTATATTAAAGATGTCCGATAATGGCTTTTTTGCCGATATCCGATATTGTCCGACTCTTAATTACCGATTTCGATATCAACCGATACCGATGTATACAGTCGTGGAATTAACACATCCCTTCCATCCATCCATTTTCTACCGCTTATTCCCTTTGGGGTCACGGGGGGGCAATGGAGCTTATCTCAGCTACAATCGGGCAGAAGGCGGCGTACACCCTGGACAAGTCGCTACCTTATCGCAGGGCCAACACAGACAGACAACATTCACACTCACATTTACACACTAGGGACCATTTAGTGTTGCCAATCAACCTATCCCCAGGTGCATGTCTTTGGAGGTGAGAGGAAGCCGGAGTACCCGGAGGGAACCCACGCAGTCACGGGGAGGACATGCAAACTCCACACAGAAAGGTCCCGAGGCCGGGATTGAACTCACGACTACTCAGGACTAGGGATGTCCCGATCCGATATTTGGATCGGATCGGCCGCCGATATTTGCCAAAAAATGCGTATCGGCAAGGCATGGGAAAATGCCGATGCAGATCCAGTTTAAAAAAAAACTCCGGTCCGTGTTTTCCAACGCACAGATTCAAATAATACATTCCACTTTTCTGCTGCTCCCTATTTCCGTTCCGCCTTTTCCAGCACACCTTCAACACATCCACAAGTCTGGATTCTCACGCAGTTGCTTTTAGCTGCTGGCATTACACTACAGGCTCTTCTCACTCCTTCTTCTGTCTCCTTCTCACAGACAGCAAGCGCAACTTCTTACACACGTCACATACTGTCACGACATACGTCACATACTGTCACGTCATACGTCACACATACGTATACGTCCTCTCCCAGCAGAGAGGTAGCAGCATGGCTAACGGTAGCTGTGATGCTAGCGCAGCCGCTAAGGTGCGCGCCTGCTCAAACGTCCTCTGCGCACGGCAAATCTATGCCATGCACAAAATCAAATAAAAAAAATAAGCGCATAACAATTTTCGACACACGGACACGACAGAGAAAACAGTTTTCGTCATCATTGTTCAAATATTGCAACGTCTGTCGAGACGCTTATCTCCATTCGGTGCCACACGTCCACACCATCAAAATGCCGAGGCAAAAATGTCCACATCAACACCGTATGAAAAAATTAGTGATTTTTTTAGTTGTGATTTCCTTCTCTGCATGAAAGTTTAAAAGTAGCATATATTAATGCAGTATGAAGAAGAATGTTTTAATGTAGACATGCAAGCCTTGAAAGAACATTTTGAAAATCAAGACTACATTTCCTGCAAATGGGTGCATTTCTACCCTATATTTTAACTTTAGATTTATTCTCATATCAAACTCTTTTGGCTGTCTTTTTGACACTTACATCCGGCGCCCCCCTCCACACCCCGGATTATAAACAATTCAATGTGATTATCTTGTGTGATGACTGTATTATGATGATAGTATATATCTGATAGTATATATCTGTATCATGAATCAATTTAAGTGGACCCCGACTTAAACAAGTTGAAAAACTTATTGGGGTGCTACCATTTAGTGGTCAATTGTACGGAATATGTACTTCACTGTGCAACCTACTAATAAAAGTCTCAATCAATCAATCAAAACACATAGAATCATCATACTGATGTGATTATATGCATCAAGTGTTCATTCAAGGCTAAGGCAAAATATCGAGATATATATCGTGTATCGCAATATGGCCTTAAAATATTGCAATATTAAAAAAAGGCCATATCGCCCAGCCCTTGTTTCAATGATGCCATTTCTGTTTGTCATGTATAATTTTGTCTATTTTGTGTTTATCCTTGAATAAACAGGTCAGTTTCTTGTTACCAACCATTGTGTATTATTCAAACTCCCCTAATTCAGCTGGCTAGTTGTTATCAAGAGTACTAAAACCCTTTTCAACATGATTCTGACAACTAAGTAGGCTAAATAACTTTAAACTTTAATACATGCTCGGATAGGCCGGTATCGGTCAGTATCGGTATCGGATCGGAAGTGCAAAAACAATATCGGTATCGGATCGGAAGTGCAAAAACCTGGATCGGGACATCCCTACTCAGGACCTTCGTATTGTGAGGCAGACGCACTAACCCCTCTTCCACATACATCTCGAGATATCTAGCAACAGAGGGAAGGGAGTGCGGGGTCATGGTGGTAGGCAGCAGCTCTCAGGCGCTGACCATCCTTTCATCACCCCTATGGGATTTTTTTTTGTTTGGTTGCGCAATTGGCTCAAAAAGTTGGTAACGCTGCTGAAGCCCAGCCAATCAGTGGCCACGATACTTAACAGCGCGGTCTGATTGTTTTGGTCTCGTCTAGTTTCCAATTTTTATCCCTGAAAATGTTTTATTTAGAGCGAAATTACATAAAATGTGCTTTGTTACTGATAACACAAAGCTAAGTAATGGATGTTGTGTTCAGATAGTTTAGCATAGATTGATTGACCTATATTGTATTGGTTTAGGTATCTTTAATGTACAAAATGTATCAAATTGCCCCCAGCATTCTTCATTTTATATTGAAGCGGCTCTCGCTGGAAAAATGTTATAATATTATGAAAATAATCAATTAACGCAATCCTGCCACACAAAACAATCAATTTACCAACTAATACGGTACATATATTGTTTTCTTTTACCAGTGTAACAAGTTTGTAGTTGATGTTTAGACGTTATTAGATGTTTTTCTTTTTTTTTCAGCTTCCTGCCGAGCTGGTTCAATTATAAGGAAAATTCATCAGCGGTGAGACAATTATGCAGAGCCCCGAGCCAAATGAAAAGTGACACTTATGAAATAGCTGAAAAGTCACGAGCGTGCAGAGATGATTGGCAGCAGCAAATGATGTCGCGTTTGCATTTTATTTCAAATTACGGTGAGAAATCCTCTCATCTGAGCGGCTTAAGCTTCCCAGTGGATTCAATTTCGGGTTAGCTAATAGATGGATTCAATCAAAATATAAAAAAATATTCCTGGCAAATAAAAATGTTGTTTTTTTAAGCTATTACAGCGCTACTGATTTAAAAGAAAATCAGGATGTTATAGAGATATTGTTAAATGATGTCCTTAATTTAAAGCCCGCCACTATCTTAACATGTCCGTGGAAGCCTAATTGATGCATATTATTTTTTGCATTGTGTTTAAATAGATTATTTGGCAAGTACATATTTAGTATTTGCTTATCGCAGCAGTTCCAAGCCAACAGTCTCTTTGACTCCGGCAAACCCGACGCTTGTTTTTTTCCAGCGCTCCTGCCAGAAGGCTGATAATTAGCTCTCTCATTGGCTCTGGAAGCTCATTAATAGCTCGTCACCCTCCAGCGAGACAGCGTGTCATCGATTCGACGCTCGCCCAGGGTGTAACCACGGAGACCTGCAGCCTTTCTCCGCTCGCCGCCGCCGCCGCCTCCCCGGCTGGACGTTAATGAGACAGCAAAAGGCAGGAGGATTTTTTTTTTGCTGACTATCCCTCTTTGTTCAGGCGGAGGGAGTCGTTTAATTGTTCATTTAACCCACTTCACACTCTGTGAGCACATGCATCTGGAGGGGAAAAAATGGGCATTTGAGG
>NC_084561.2:12128823-12178823 GCF_033978685.3 Nerophis lumbriciformis
GTAATTGAGGCAAAAGGAGCTCCAACCAAGTATTGAGTATTGTACATGCTCATATTTTTCATTTTCATACTTTTCAGTTGGCCAACATTTCTAAAAATCCCTTTTTTGTATTAGCCTTAAGTAATATTCTAATTTTGTGACACACGGAATTTTGGATTTTCATTTGTTGCCACTTCAAATCATCAAAATTAAATGAAATAAACATTTGAATGCATCAGTCTGTGTGCAATGAATAAATATAATGTACAAGTTACACCTTTTGAATGCAATTACTGAAATAAATCAAGTTTTTCAAAATATTCTAATTTACTGGCTTTTACCTGTATATATATATATACACACATACATATACTGTATATACACACATACATATATATATATATATATACACACACACACACACACACACACACACACACAGACACACACACACACATACATACATATATATGACCATATACACACAAATAAATAAGACTCAGAAGTGTAAGAAAACAAGATGGTGAACACTTGGAGAGCACAGTTATTATCAGTTGACTGTTTAAAATAAAAAATTATATATATTATATCCATCCATCCATTTTCTACCGAATTATATATATATATTCATAAAAAAATGAACAATCATTACAACCGAATCAAATGGGAACGACAACAAAGTTCAGTCCGTGCAAGATTTGGTGACAAAGCCAACTGTTAGACTTGATGAACATCTGTTTATCACTCTTTTATCTGCAGTGCACATCTTTTCAAAGCAATTCACCGTCATTTAAGCAAAAACAAAAAAAAAGGTAGGAGGCTTTTGGCAAGAAATAAAACGTATCTTCATCTGTAAAGTAGCACAAGTCTTTGTAGTGTAACATTTCCTGGAATGAACGATATTATTTTTAAACTCTTATTTGATAAATGTAGCATGCCCTACTTTTTCGAAAACATTTGCAACTTTACTTACCTCCAATGGCCACTGCTGTGTGACCACAAAGGTCTTTTTTTTTATACGATTCCAACCGTTCACACACTCAAATCACTCTGGACATTCAAGCCAGCATGTTTCCCGGGTCTGACAATTCCCTGATTACCAGGAATTCCCGCTTTTCAATTGTAGTATGTACAACCTTTTAAATTTCGACTACTCCCATTATTCATTATCCGATTTCAACCGTTCCACCATCAAAACATCCGTCTTCGTTAAGACATTTAAGCTATCAAATTAAAAACAAGAGGAAAATTAAAATTTTCCCGGAATTACCAGGAACGTTCCCCATTGAAAATTAATGGTCAATATACAAACCTCTCCGTATCCCATATTTCTGAACCGATTTGAACCGTTCCACCATCCACACACTCCACTCACCCTGGACATTCAAGCCATCATGTTTCCTGAATTCAAAAATCCTCTGATTACCCGGAATTTCCAGGACTTTACCCATATTGAAAATGAATGGGCAATATACAAACTTCTACATACACCACATTTCTCAACAAATTTAAACCGTTCCAAAAATAAAATGCTCCTTGCTCTAGCCTGCTAACTTTTTTAGCTCATTTTATAACTGTTTACCCCAGAGTCAGTAAACAATAAAAAAAAATATATATATATACATATATATATATATATATATATATATATATATATATACACACACACACACATATATATATATAGCATGTGACACATGCTAACTGTTAATATGCTAATGTTAGCATATTAGCATGCTAACATTAACGTGCTAACTTTTTTGGCTGAATTTGCAATTGTCATAATTTGGTATGTGACATCGGCTAACTGTTAGCATGTTTACTTTTTTGCAACAGTTTACCCCAGTGTCATATAACTTGGTATGTGACACATGCTAACTGTTAACATGCTAACTTTAGCATACTAGCATGCTAACATTAACGTAGTAACCTTTTTGGCTCATTTTGCCACCGTTTACCCGTGTCAAATAACTTGGTATGTGATATCGGCTAACTGTTCGCATGCATACTTTTTTAGCTCATTTTGCAACGGTTTACCCCAGTGTCTTACAACTTGGTATGTGACACATGCTAACATGCTAACGTTAGCATATTGGCTGGCTAACATTAACGTGCTAACTTTTTTTGGCTCATTTTGCCACCGTTTATCCCAGGGTCAAATAACTTGGTATATGACATTGGCTGTTAGCATGCTTACTTTTTTTTAGCTCATTTTGCAACAGTTTACGCCAGTGTCATACAACTTGATATGTGACACATGCTAGCTGTTAACACACTAACGTTAGCATACTAGCATGCTAACATTAACGTAGTAACTTTTTTGGCTCATTTTTTCACTGTTTACCCCAGAGTCAAATAATTTGGTATGTGACATCGGCTAACTGTTAGCATGCTTACTTTTTTTTTAGCTCATTTTGCAACAGTTTACTGCAGTGTCATACAACTTGGTATGTGACATATGCTAACTGTTAGCATGTTAATGCTAGTATGCTAATGTTAGCATGTTAACTTTTTAGGCTCATTTTGCAACTGTTTACCGCAGTGTCATACAACTTGGTATGTGACACATGCTAACTGTTAACATGCTAAAGTTAGCATACTAGCAAGCAAACATTAACGTTCTAACTTTTTTGGCTCATTTTGCCACTGTTTACCCCAAAGTCAAATAATTTGGTATGTGACATCGGCTAACTGTTAGCATGCTTCCTTTTTTTTGTGCTAATTTTGCAACAGTTTACCCCAGTGTCATACAACTTGGTATGTGACACATGCTAACTGTTAGCATGTTAATGTTAGCATGCTAACGTTAGCATGTTAACTTTTTAGGCTAATTTTGCAACCGTTTACCCCAGTGTCATATAACTTGGTATGTGACACATGCTAGCTGTTAACACACTAACGTTAGCATACTAGCATGCTAACATTAACGTACTAACTTTTTTGGCTCATTTTGCCACTGTTTACCCCAGAGTCAAATAAATTGGTATATGACATCGGCTGTTAGCATGCTTACTTTTTTTTAGCTCATTTTGCAACAGTTTACCCTTAGAGTCATACAACTTGGTATGTGACACATGCTAACTGTTAACACGCTAACATTAGCATACTAGCATGCTAGCATTAACGTACTAACTTTTTTGGCTCATTTTGCCACCGTTTACCCCAGGGTCAAATAACTTGGTATGTGACATCGGCTAACTGTTCGCATGCTTACTTTTTTAGCTCATTTTGCAACGGTTTACCCCAGTGTCATACAACTTGGTATGTGACACATGCTAACATGCTAACGTTAGCATACTAGCATGCTAACGTTAGCATATTAGCATGCTAACATTAACGTAGTAACCTTTGTGGCTCATTTTGCCACCGTTTACCCCAGAGTCAAATAACTTGGTATATGACATCGGCTGTTAGCATGCTTACTTTTTGTTAGCTCATTTTGCAACAGTTTACGCCAGTGTCATACAACTTGGTATGTGACACATGCTAGCTGTTAACACGCTAACGTTAGCATACTAGCAAGCAAACATTAACGTTCTAACTTTTTTGGCTCATTTTGCCACTGTTTACCCCAGAGTCAAATAATTTGGTATGTGACATCGGCTAACTGTTAGCATGCTTACTTCTTTTTTTTTTTAGCTCATTTTACAACAGTTTACCCCAGTGTCATACAACTTGGTATGTGACACATGCTAACTGTTAGCATGTTAATGTTAGCATGCTAACGTTAGCATGTAAACTTTTTAGGCTCATTTTGCAACCGTTTACCCCAGTGTCATACAACTTGGTATGTGACACATGCTAGCTGTTAAAACACTAACGTTAGCATACTAGCATGTTAACATTAACGTAGTAACTTTTTTGGCTCATTTTGCCACTGTTTACCCCAGAGTCAAATAATTTGATATGTGACATCGGCTAACTGATAGCATGCTTACTTTTTTTTTTTAGCTCATTTTGCAACAGTTTACCGCAGTGTCATACAACTTGGTATGTGACACATGCTAACTGTTAGCATGTTAATGTTAGCATGCTAAGGTTAGCATGTTGACTTTTTAGGCTCATTTTACAACCGTTTACCGCAGTGTCATACAACTTGGTATGTGACACATGCTAACTGTTAGCATGTTAATGTTAGCATGCTAACGTTAGCATGTTGACTTTTTAGGCTCATTTTGCAACCGTTTACCCCAGTGTCATACAACTTGGTATGTGACACATGCAAACTGTTAGCATGCTAAAGTTAGCATACTAGCATGCAAACATTAACATGCTAACATGTTTGGCTCATTTTGCAACCGTTTACCCCAGAGTCAAATAACTTGGTATGTGACATCGGCTAACTGTTCGCATGCTTACTTTTTTAGCTTATTTTGCAACAGTTTACCCCAGTGTCATACAACTTGGTATGTGACACATGCTAACTGTTAACATGCTAACGTTAGCATACTAGCATGCTAACATTAACATGCTAACTTTTTTGGCTCATTTTGCAACAGTTTACCCCAGTGTCATACAACTTGGTGTGTGACACATGCTAACATGCTAACGTTAGCATACTAGCATGCTAACATTAACGTACTAACCTTTTTGGCTCATTTTGCCACCGTTTACCCATGTCAAATAACTTGGTATGTGACATCCGCTAACTGTTAGCATGCATGCTTTATTTTTTTTAGCTCATTTTGCAACAGTTTACCCCAGTGTCATACAACTTGGTATGTGACACATGCTAACTGTTAACATGCTAACGTTAGCATACTAGCATGCTAACATTAACGTAGTAACTTTTTTGGCTCATTTTGCCACTGTTTACCCCAGAGTCAAATAATTTGGTATGTGACATCGGCTAACTGTTAGCATGCTTACTTTTTTTTAGCTCATTTTGCAACTGTTAGCATGCTAAAGTTAGCATACTAGCATGCAAACATTAACATGCTAACATGTTTGGCTCATTTTGCAACCGTTTACTCCAGAGTCAAATAACTTGGTATGTGACATCGGCTAACTATTAGCATGCTTACTTTTTCTTTTTTTTTTAACTCATTTTGCAACAGTTTACCACAGTGTCATACAACTTGGTATGTGACACATGCTAACTGTTAACACGCTAACATTAGCATACTAGCATGCTAACATTAACGTGCTAACTTTTTGGGCTAATTTTTCCACCGTTTACCCCAGTCATATAACTTGGTATGTGACACATGTTAACTGTTAACATGCTAAAGTTAGCATACTAGCATGCTAACATTTAAGTGCTAACTTTTTTGGTTCATTTTGCAACCGTTTACCCTAGTGTCATACAACTTGGTATGTGACACATGCTAACTGTTACCATTCCAGTTCCACTGGCATGCAATTTCTATTGGAATTGCACAGATTCTAGTTAGGAGTGACTTGCAGACAATAAATAGACAATATGTGCGTGCGCTTCTGCAACATATCAATTGAAAAATAATAATGTAATCCACTCTCTCGACATTTTTTCGGGAAACAAACGGGCAACTTCCCTGCTCGTGCTTTTCCACTTTGTGCATTGGTCCCGACTTATCCATTCCTGTCAGATATACAGTGCGAGGCCTCGAGAGACGCGAGACATCTGCTGCGTCTACTTTGAAGATGCATCGCGTTGCTCAATTACGTGCGGGGGCTAGGGGGGCTCGTTGGCATTCAGTGGCATGGAGAGTGCATCGCTAACAGGTGGTGGGGGGCGAGCGAGCAACGGCAGACCATTCCCATAAATAAAATATAATATGGTAATGCCACTCAGGGATAAGAGCGGTGGGATTGTTGCAGACATTCACATGCAAACACGTGCGTATCAAAGGCGGTGAATCAGACCGCTTTAAAATGTGTGCATGTTTACTAACATTTGCATGCATGCTCGGATGCATTACTAAAAGATGCTTATGTGTGAAAATCAGTGCAAATATTGGGAAATGATGGCAGGAGACCCACCGATACTTTCTTGGCTGGGGATGGCAGACTGACTGAAGCCTCTCTGGGCGTATCCCGTTACCTTCCCCGAGCCCAAAAAGCCTTGGCCCGGACAGATGTTGGACAAGCACTCTACCATCAAGCCAAATGAGGAATGTGCGTTTCATTAGGGAAAAAATACGGCCTGATGGTAAGGAGGCAGATTAAACTTTTGTCTTTTTTTCGCACGCCAAAAAAACACGTTGAGCACAGCACTAAAAACGTGCGGATCTGCAGAAAGTGGGAGGTGACCCCGGGGTCGGAGGTCGTTAGACTGGAGGGCATCTCCGCTTGAAAATGTGAGCCTCGAAATTGGTTGCGTTTGATCCCCCCCGTCAGACGCCATCAGTCTTGTGTGTCAAATCCTGCGGTGCCAAACAGATTGTGTTGTTATCGCTTTATCAAGGCGAGTATCGGCTTTCCATTAAAAACAAAAAATATGAGCGAATACTTTGGATTCTGCCGAGGGTGAAGAAGGGCGAGATACAGCGGTGACCTCTTCAGAGAGTCCGAGAGGGGAGATCGGCCTTCAAGGCACGCCCCCAATATTGTTGTCTGAAGTTCTGAAGGTCCTGAAAATGTGAATGAGGCTTCCTGGAACAATGACTGTTTTTTTTGTTGGTGCTCTTGTTACAGAGGTGAAGGAAGATTCTGCATTTTCGTTTTTCAAAATAAAACTTCTGTTGTCTCCCCCTTGAGAATCTTTGACTGGTCCCTTTCCTGAAGTTCCAGTGCGTGTTTGAAATTTGCAATGGCTAACGACTGCGCTGTAATTTAGTCTGGCTACAAACAACACTTTGTTTTGTTGTGTCGACGTTTACAAGCCGAGATTGTCACGCTGAAAGACCATCAAGTGCATATTCCAACCCTGCGGTACGCCACTGAACCGGAGCTGACCTCACTGTCGGAAACCAAGCAGGCTGCGGGCGGTTCAAGCTCCTAAATGTACGGGATTATGCTGCAATTATGGCTTAATGAATAATTAGTGGCACACGTACAAGTGCATTCCTGAGCAGACTATTGATTTACTGAGAGTTTCATCTGTAATTAATGTCTGCGCTGCAGAAAGTCTCTATTAGGACGCAGCTGTACGTCTGCACTGTAGCGACAGGAAATGAAGAGGAGAGCAAAGTAGCCAATCAACCGGCATTCCTACCGAAGGTGTACCAAGGAGGGGGGGTTGCCAGGGGGTCAAAGGTGAGGGGTTTCTCTCCGGCGAGCACAGCTGTGTGCAATGAGGAGTGCACTAAGCCGCCCCGGCGTGACCCCCGAACTCACCGCTAACACCGGGAGTTACCCATAACACATCTGGGCCTGATTCCTGCGAGCAGGCAGGTATCGTGACAGAACAGAGGGCCTCCTTCTTTCTTGTTTGTTTGTCGTTTATTAACCTCGCCGCGACCCTTCTCGTTAGAGCCGTGATTGACAAGCACCCGAATACCATGCGCACCCCTGCGTGGCATCAAACCCCCGTGAATAAAGTTGAATATTTTTGATGCAATGCACAAACAGCCTGGATTTGCAAGGGTTGTCTACGGAATCGAACGCAAGTACAGAACTGGCTGTTTGTGTTCAGAAAATAACGGGGTGGGTTGTCACACTCTTTGCATCTAAAATGGTCATGGACGTTTACGGAGAGGACTGTAGCATCAGAGCTCACCTATATAGTCTTCTCTGGAGTAAGGATGTGTTGTGTTTTTCATGTCAAATTACATTCAATAAATAATTAACACATATCAGGGCTGTGAATCTTCGGACACCCCACGAATCGATTCTCGATTAAAAATCAATACCTTTTCTTTAAATAATGGCTCAGGGTGGAGGACAGAGTAAAACAACTTGCACTGAGCCTGGTCTATAAAATCCGCTACACCTCCCTGATACCGAAGTACATGTCAAACTACTTCCTTAACGTAAATGACCGCCAGAACCACAACACCAGAGGGAGCTCCACTAACGACGTTAAACCCAGATTCCGATCTAACAAAGGTCTTAACTCATTCTCCTTCTATGCCACATCAATATGGAATGCACTCCAACAGGTGTAAAAGAAATGGCATCTCTATCCTCCTTCAAAACCGCACTAAAAGAACACCTACAGGTAACTTCAAACCTAAACTAACACCCTCCCCGGATTGTAAATAATCAAATGTAAATAATCAAATGTAGACACTTTTGCTTTTACTTTCTGATCTCTCTCTCTCTCTCTCTCTATGTCCACTACTTGCTGTATATATCCTACCAAGTCAGACCTACACTGTTCCAATGTCCATTTCTCTGATGATGCAATAGTTGATGACTGAAGTGCTGATACCAACTAAACCTAACACCCCCCTTGTAAATAATGTAAATAATTCAATGTATATACTCTGATGATTATCTTGTGTGATGACTGTGTTATGCTGATAGTATATATCTGTATCATGAATCAATTTAAGTGGACCCAGTCTTAAACAAGTTGAAAAACTTATTCGGGTGTTACCATTTAGTGGTCAATTGTACGGAATATGTACTTCACTGTGCAATCTACTAATAAAAGTTTCAATCAATCAATCAATCAATGGCTGCTGAACAGGGTTCGTAAATAGAAAAGCTGGTACGGTGATGCAAATGTCTCCATAAGAAACCCGTTCAACAGGTGTTGTTGTAATTCTCCTTGGTTTTGAGTCTATTTCTGTTTCAGCGATCCTTCCTGTGTTTATGTTCTGGTTGCGCTGATCACACACACACACACACACACACACCAGTTTCTGTTTGTTGATTAGTGTCCCCACATGTTGCCACCACTAATCGCGCCCCGCTTTATACCAGATGTGCCATTTACTCTTGTTGTTTGCTGATATTGGTCATGTTTCATGTTGGCTTTCATGTTAGCTTAGTGCTACATTATACATGCTACATTATACATTTGCAGTTCTGTTTATATATACACATATATATATAGGGGACGGCGTGGCGCGGTTGGGAAAGTGGACGTTCCTGGTTCGATCCCCACCTACTACCAACCTCAACACGTCTGTTGTGTCCTTGAGCAAGACACTTCACCCTTGCTCCTGATGGGTCGTGGTTAGGGCCTTGCATGGCAGCTCCCGCCATCAGTGTGTGAATGTGTGTGTGAATGGGTAAATGTGGAAATAGTGTCAAAGCGCTTTGAGTACCTTGAAGGTAGAAAAGCGCTATACAAGTAAATGGTAAATGGGTTATACTTGTATAGCGCTTTTCTGTTCCTTAGAAACAGCTGTTGCTATGTAATGAGGCAAAGTCCAAACAAAAGAGGAGGCGTGCAATCTTTTGTCAGGGGCGTGGGACGTTGTACAGTGTCTACGCGTCTGTTTAATTCCTTGCTTCTTGTCTTGTTTAATAGATGTCATCAGTGTTTGAACCTGACAGCATTACTCAGCATTGGCCAACCACATACTTTTTCATGGAAATCGGCCGATACTGGGCAGTGGTAGATGGATTAGATCATCTGTAATTATGTTTGCCTCTAGTTACACAACATTTGTTTCGAAGGCCCATTCACCTTCCATTGAGAGTCAGCAGAATTTAGCTTAAAGGCCTACTGAAATGCGATTTTCTTATTTAAACGGGGATAGCAGGTCCATTCTATGTGTCATACTTCATCATTTCGCAATATTGCCATATTTCTGCTGAAAGGATTTAGTAGAGAACATCGACGATAAAGTTCGTAACTTTTGGTCGCTGATAAAAAAGCCTTGCCTGTACCGGAAGTAGCAGACGAGTAGCGTGACGTCACAGGTTGTGGAGCTCCTCACAACTGCACATTGTTTACAATCATGGCCACCAGCAGCGAGAGCGATTCGGACCGAGAAAGCGACGATTTCCCCATTAATTTGAGCGAGGATGAAAGATTCGTGGATGAGGAAAGTGAGAGTGAAAGACTAGAGGACAGTGGGAGCGATTCAGATAGGGAAGATGCTGTGAGAGGCAGGTGGGACCTGATATTCAGCTGGGAATGACTAAAACAGTAAATAAACACAAGACATATATATACTCTATTAGCCACAACACAACCAGGCTTATATTTAATATGCCACAAATTAATCCCGCATAACAAACACCTCCCCCCTCCCGTCCATATAACCCGCCAATACAACTCAAACACCCGCACAACACACTCAATCCCACAGCCCAAAGTACCGTTCACCTCCCCAAAGTTCATACAGCACATATATTTCCCCAAAGTCCCCAAAGTTACGTACGTGACATGCACATAGCGGCACGCACGTACGGGCAAGCAATCAAATGTTTGGAAGCGTACTCACGGTACCGTGTCTGCGTATCCAACTCAAAGTCCTCCTGGTAAGAGTCTCTGTGTCCCAGTTCTCCACAGGCCAATGGTAAAGATTGACTGTCATCTTCCGGGAATGTAAACAATGAAACACCGGCCGTGTTTGTGTTGCTGAAGTCGGCCGCAATACACCGCTTCCCACCTACAGCTTTCTTCTTTGCTGTCTCCATTGTTCATTGAACAAATTGCAAGATTCACCAACACAGATGTCCAGAATACTGTGGAATTTTGAAATGACAACAGCCGACTTAATAGCTGGCCACCATGCTGTCTCAAAATGTCCTCTACAATCCGCGATGTCACGCGCTGACGTCATCATACCGAGACGTTTTCAGCAGGATATTTCGCGCGAAATTGAAAATTGCACTTTAGTAAGGTAACCCGGCCGTATTGGCATGTGTTGCAATGTTAAGATTTCATCATTGATATATAAACTATCAGACTGAGTGGTCGGTAGTAGTGGGTTTCAGTAGGCCTGTAAAGTCATGCATGTGACAATTAGCTTCATGACTAATCAGCATCCTTTGGTGGCGTACAGGCCATGAAGAGTCTTGCAAGTTTGCAAACAATGGCGGTCCCTGAAGAGTTTATGAGGCTGTCAGTTTTGTCACAACTGGACAGCATTTCTTCCTCAAAAGTGGAGCAAAGAACAACACTTGCCACAACGACTGGCTCTTTCTCAGAACTATTTTATAAAACAAACCATTTTGCATGTCAGGCTTTCATTTTGACACGATGTCAGACTGTGGGCAAAGAATAATTGGATGTGCAGTCACAACTGGATGCTTGTGTCTTGCACTGCTACTTTATGTGTGTCTTAGAATACAGCTGACACACATTGGCCCAAGTTGTAAAGTTTTGGTTAAACATTTATTAAAATACGATTATTCAAGGCAAAACAATTGTTGTTATTACTATGGCAAGTAAATATAGCTTTATATTCAATTACTCTGTTGATTTAGATGATTACGGTTAAATTATGTATTTGCAATGCACATTTAAGATTAATATTTTGGTGCACTATATCATCCATCCATCCATCCATTTTCTACCGCTTGTCCCTTTCTGGGGTCGACATTTGGCTCTCCAAGTACCACCAACATGACCAACATTAAAATACAGTAGCGTAGTAGGCCTATTTGTCAGAATAATTGTATCTAAGTTATCACAAAACTTTGTGTTACATTGAGTTCAGCTCGCCCTGCGAGAGGACAAAAGCTGTCTTTGATCCCACCAAACGATGGGAAGCGACATGAAGGCGTCGGGTTTTTTTTATGTATTGTATTCCACAGAAAGATTTTGTCTTGACCCGAGATCTACAAAGCGGAGAGAAAGCAGGACTTGCCCAAGCTCCAGGCACCTTTTCGTTGAACTGTTTTACGACCTTTTCTTTGAACTGTTTGTAATCAAAGGCGATGGCTGTTTACGACCCCTATCCCTTAGAAACAGCTGTTGCCATGTAATCAGGGAAAGTCCAAATAAAAGAGGAGGCATACAATCTTTCGTCAGAGCGTGGTTTTTTTAATTATGTCTCTGTTAAATTCCTTGCTTCTTGTCTTTTCTTTTTCTTTCTTTCTCTTAGTTTATTTCGAACATGAACACACTTACATCATTATACATCACACAATTTCATATCATTTCATTTTACATCATGCCCGAAAAGGAGTAGGAAGAAGCAAAGCTTATTTAATCCTACCCCTTTACCACTTCAAAGCATTTACAAATATATAGAATCATTTACTGACCTTTTTATATAATAAAATAACATCTATGAATTAGTATACAACAGTTTTGTAATATGTAATTAATTAATTAATTCAGTCATTATTAACATACTGAGATGAAGAATATCTTATTTTCAATAAGGTTGAAAGTATTTCTCATATTTCTTCTTTTTTGTACTCTGTAAGCACTATTATTTTGAACAACCTCTTAAACTGGATCATATCAGTACAATTTTTAACTTCTTTACTTAATCCATTCCATCATTTAATTCCACATACTGATATGCTAAAAGTTCTAAGTTCTTGTTTAATAGATGTCATCAGTGTTTGAACCTGACACTATTGTTCATTAAAAACAAGGCAGAGGTTTTATTTCACTAGTATATTTAATATGTTCGGCCACTGTAACATAACACACACTTTGAACAGTAACACTGTGTTTGAAAATTGAATTCGGTGGTCGTTTAGCGTATCACGGTTTGAGAATTACTGCACTGTGTCGTCATAAAATGTCTGCTGAACAACAGGGACTTTACTATAGCCTATTTTTGATTTGGTGAGTAATCATTCATCAAACTGGACTGAAAAAAGTGTTTTCAATGATTTTTTCTAAAATATTGCACAGAAAACTCACTGGAAAAGTTGCTCGACATACACTATATTAGGGCTGCAACTAACGATTAATTTGATAATCGATTAATCTGTCGATTATTACTTTGATTAATCGATTAATAATCGGATAAAAGAGACAAACTACATTTCTATCATTTCCAGTATTTTATTGAAAAAAAACAGCATAATGGCACCATACTTATTTTGATTATTGTTTCTCAGCTGTTTGTACATGTTGCAGTTTATAAATAAAGGTTTATAAAAAAAAAAAAAAAATTTAAAAAAAAGAAAACATTTAAAAAAATTAAAAATTAAAAATTGCCTCTGCGCATGCGCATAGCATAGATCCAACAAATTGATGACTAAATTAATCGCCAACTATTTGTATAATCGATTGTAATCGATTTAATCGATTACTTGTTGCAGCCCTACACTAAATTGTCAAAAGTATGTGGCCACCCATCCAAATAATGAGAATCAGGTGTCCTAATCACTTGGCCCGGTGTATAAAATCAAGCATTTAGGCATGGAGACTGTTTCTACAAACATTTGTGAAAGAATGGGCCGCTCTCAGTGATTTCCAGCGTGGAACTGTTATAGGATGCCACTTGTGCAACAAATCCAATCGTGAAATTTCCTCGCTCCTAAATATTCCAAAGTCAGCGTTATTATAAGAAAAGCAAAGAGTTTGGGAACAACAGCAACTCAGCCACCAAGTGGTAGGTCCCGTAAACTGACAGAGAGGGGTCAGCGGATGCTGAAGCGCATAGTGCAAAGACTTTCTGCACAGTCAGTTGCTACAGAGCTCCAAACTTCATGTGACCTTCCAATTAGCCCACGTACAGTACGCAGAGAGCTTCATGGAATGGGTTTCCATGGCCGAGCAGCTGCATCTAAGCCATACATCACCAAGTCCAATGCAAAGTGTGGGATGCAGTGGTGTAAAGCACGTCACCACTGGACTCGAGAGCAGTGGAGACGCCTTCTCTGGACTGATGAGTCATGCTTTTCCATCTGGCAATCTGATGGACCAGTCTGGGTTTGGAGGTTGCCAGGAAAACGCTACATTTCGGACTGCATTGTGTCGAGTGTGAAATTTGGTGGAGGAGGAATTATGGTGTGGTTTTTTTTTTTCCAGGAGTTGGGCTTGGCCCCTTAGTTCCAGTGAAAGGAACTTTGAATGCTCCAGGATACCAAAACATGGACAATTCCATGGGATGGCACTTCAAGTTCGTATGTGAGTAAAGGCAGGTGGCCAAATACTTTTGGCAATATAGCGTATCATAAATGCGCAACCAGAAGTACAGTCAGAAAGAGTACAGTCAGAAAAGCTACTGAATTGGTGCCTTATATGAAACTGATCTTGTAGACGTAATAAAAACGAAACAAACATCAATTCTTAGATGCATCGTGACTCGCATGTGGACGATTGTGAATCGATGGACAAAATTCCAAATGTCGATTATTCAAGAATTTTGACTCCTGCCACATTCCAAAAATATATGCACGTTAGCCGTAAATTGTCCGTGGAGATGAATGTTAGTGTGAAAGTCTATCTGTGCCCCAATTTTGCAAAGTTGTTTTAAAGTCGGTTTCAAGGGACATGCATAGTACAGGCCAAAAGTTTGGACACACCTTCTCATTCAATGCGTTTTCTTTATTTTCATGACTATTTACATTGTAGATTGTCACTGAAGTCATCAAAACTATGAATGAACACATGCGGAGTTAAGTATTTAACGAAAAAGTAAAATAACTGAAAACATGTTTGTAGAGGTTGCCCTCTCGTGGGCTCTTTAGACCACCACACACTGCCAGGAGAGGTAGGAATTCCAGGTATAACACTGTTTTATTTTCATAAATAGTGCAAGTCATTCTGCTTTTCAGCACAACGTCTTTTCCTTCTGCGTCCGCTCAGCAGCACCTCCAACTCTAACTACTCGTCTCATCACGGCTGCTGCTAATAAAGGCGGCAGGAGATTAGATAACAAGGCCCACCTGGGCCATCTACGCACCTGTTGCTGTCTTCGAGGCCGGTCCTGGCAACACCCCGTTCCGCGGCAGGCCCACAGGCCAAGCCCCCCTCCACAATGTTTTATATTCTAGTTTCTTCAAAATAGCCACCGTTTGCCCTGATTACTGCTTTGCACACTCTTGGCATTCTCTCGATGAACTTCAAGAGGTAGACACCTGAAATGGTTTTCACTTCACAAGTGTGCTTGAAGCTCAGAGAGAATGCTCAGTAGAAGCATTTAAGTCCCATCTCAAAACTCATTTGTATACTCTAGCCTTTGAATAGCCCCCTCTTTTTTAGACCAGTTGATCTGCCGTTTCTTTTCTTTTCTCCTCTGCTCCCCCCTACCCCTTGTGGAAGGGGGGACACACAGGTCCGGTGGCCATGGATGGAGTGCTGGCTGTCCGGGGTAGGGACCCGGGGTGGACCGCTCGCCTGTTTATCGGTTGGGAACATCTCTGCGCTGCTGACCCGTCTCCGCTCGGGATGGTTTCCTGCTGACCCCACTGTGGACTGGACTCTTACTGTTATGCTGGATCCACTATGGACTGTACTCTCACAATATTATGTTAGACCCACTCGACATCCATTGCATTCGGTCTCCCTAGAGGGGGGGGGTTACCCACATATGCGGTCCTCTCCAAGGTTTCTCATAGTCATTCACATCGACGTCCCACTGGGGTGAGTTTTTCCTTGCCCTTATGTGGGCTCTGTACCGAGGATGTCGTTGTGGCTTGTGCAGCCCTTTGAGACACTTGTGATTTAGGGCTATATAAATAAACATTGATTGATTGATTGATTGAAGAGTGTGCAAAGCAGTTATCAGAGCAAAGGGTGGCTATTTTGAAGAAACGAGAATATAAAACATGTTTTCAGTTATTTCGCCTTTTTTGTTAAGTACATAACTCCACATGTGTTCAATCATAGTTTAAATGCCTTCAGTGACAATCTACAATGTAAATAGTCATGAAAATAAAGAAACCGCATTGAATGAGAAGGTGTGTCCAAACTTTTGGCCTGTACTGTATGTTTAATCAACGTTGTATCAATGTCTTGTGCCTGCTGGGTACAGAACATTGGAAAACACCAAACGAAGTCCAAACTGTCATGTGGGATCATGACAGAAAGATTCCAACCTCTGTTGCCTACAGCCACAGCTGGTGATGTCAATGTTTGTGACCCGGTTGTGAATAGAGACCGTGGCATTTGCGGACCACTTACATGGCAACTATGGGAGAGTCTGCGGTTAACTGAATAGAGTCGTTAACTAGAGACTTCACGTAATCACAAAAAGTGATGTTGTTGTTGGGACCTTTGATGGGGAAGATTGATTTATTGGATCTGCAGGCAAACTGAAGACCCTGTGATGGGGCTTAAATAAATCCTCAGCTACATCAGGCTTCATATGCCAGGACAATTCCTTCCCCTTGACATTCTGAAACCTGAATCTTGAGGATTTAGTCGGTGTAAAAGCGGCCATGTTTGAACAAATCTGAACACCATGCTGGATCTGCACTGGACACCAAAAACATAAGAATATGACATAAAAGGCCGTTTAAAATTTGCGAAATCCTAGACTTCAAATGGAATTTTTATACGTCACGGTCTTTTCCCTCACGGACAAAATAAAAATCACTTCTTTTTCTTGTTTCTCCTCCCCCGCAAACCAACCCTCCTCTTTTCAGGGAAATGAGAAGATGGGGATTTAGTCTGCCATAGATGATGGATGGAGGCAAGCGGCGTAGATGAGGTGAGATGTGAGATGCTCACTTGCCGCTGAGTCCAAATGAAGATGAAAGAGAGGCGTTCAAACTATTTGCCTTTGTGTTTCATCTCCTTCGAGGTTTGTTGTCTCTCACATGGCCGGGACAAATCCATTAGACGCGGCGTATCTCGGCTACTGCAGGCGTCACCTTAGCCGCTGTCACTCTGGCCGCCAGCAGAAGAGACGGCGACAGATAAGACGGCGGAGACGCTAGACATCAGCCAACTAATACGCCAACATCGAGTGTCTAAAATTAGAACTCTCACTAGGATCATACGTGTGGAAAATGGACAATTAAAGGCCTACTGAAACCCACTACTACCGACCACGCAGTCTGATAGTTTATACATCAATGATGAAATCTTAACATTGCAACACATGCCAATACGGCCGGGTTAGCTTACTAAAGTGCAATTTTAAATTTTGCGCGAAATATCCTTCGGAAAACGTCTCGGTATGATGACACCTGCGCGTGACGTCACGGATTGTAGAGGACATTTTGGGACAGCATGGTGGCCAGCTATTAAGTCGTCTGTTTTCATCGCACAATTCCACAGTATTCTGGACATCTGTGTGGGTGAATCTTTTGCAATTTGTTCAATGAACAATGGAGACAGCAAAGAAGAAAGCTGTAGGTGAGAAGTGGTGTATTGCGAGCGGCTGCAGCAACACAAACACAGCCGGTGTTTCATTGTTTACATTCCCAAAAGATGACAGTCAAGCTTTACCATTGGCCTGTGGAGAACTGCGACAACAGAGACTCTTACCAGGAGGACTTTGAGTTGGATGCGCAGGCGCGGTACCGTGAGTACGCATGCAGCTGCGGCTTCCAAACATTCGATCGCTTGCCCGTACGTGCGTGGCGCTATGTGCATGTCACGTACGTAACTTTGGGGAAATATATGTGCTGTATGAACTTTGGGGAGATGAACGGTACTTTGGGCTGTGGGATTGAGTGTGTTGTGCAGGTGTTTGAGTTGTATTGGCGGGTTATATGGACGGGAGGGGGGAGGTGTTTGTTATGCGGGATTAATTTGTGGCATATTAAACATAAGCCTGGTTGTGTTGTGGCTAATAGAGAATATATATGTCTTGTGTTTATTTACTGTTTTAGTCATTCCCAGCTGAATATCAGGTCCCACCCGCCTCTCACAGCATCTTCCCTATCTGAATCGCTCCCACTGCCCTCTAGTCCTTCACTCTCACTTTCCTCATCCACGAATCTTTCATCCTCGCTCAAATTAATGAGGAAATTGCCGCTTTCTTGGCCCGAATCGCTCTCGCTGCTGGTGGCCATGATTGTACACAATGTGCAGATGTGAGGAGCTCCACAACCTGTAACGTCACGCGCATATCGTCTGCTACTTCCGGTACAGGCAAGGCTTTTTTATCAGCGACCAAAAGTTGCAAACTTTATCGTCGATGTTCTCCACTAAATCCTTTCAGCAAAAATATGGCAATATTGCGAAATGATCAAGTATGACACATAGAATGGACCTGCTATCCTCGTTTAAATAAGAAAATCGCATTTCAGTAGGCCTTTAACAAATATCATAAATCACAGGACGAGCTTTGAAAAGCGTGGAGCCGTCATTCCTTCTGAACCGAAATATCTAACCACCTTTTTCTGACCGTTCACAAGCCATTTTTCACCATTCCTGCACTTTATTACAGCGTCAAACTGCTGGGAAACTGGTATTTACTCTTTTTTTAATGTCAAAAACAGCAGTTTGGCAAAACTGTGCAGGAGCTGAACAGAAGCAGTGACTTGACATGCATGGTGATAGCGATGTGCATCGCCATTTAAATAGCCGATTCTCGTTTTTGTAAATGCAGGAAATGAAGATTTATAGAGAAAAGCGCTCAAAAGTCAGGCTCCACTTTTCAAAATGTGCAAGCTAATTTTCATTGGATATGCCATGTAAAATGCTGATTAGCATTAGCAATTTTACATGGCGATTTCAACACCTCTAAATTTGGTCATGAGAACATTACAATCACACTAGTGTGTGACAAGTACAATAGTTACAGGCTCCAGGCTACACTACTGCAACGCCCTTTTTGACGGGATCCCCAGCAAGAACATCCAGAAGCTGCAATACATTCAGAATAGTGCTGCTAGGATCCTGATGAGAGTGCGGAAATATGACCATATCACACCAATTCTCAAATCACTTCACTGGCTTCCTGTTCCACTCAGGATTTTATACAAAGTCTCCCTACTAACCCACCAGTGCCTCCATGGAAATGTCGCCCTCTACCTCAAAGAACTACTCACCCCCAAATCCTCCACTCGACACCTCCGAGGACAAAGCTACGAACAATGGGAGACCGGGCTTTCTGCTCTGCCGCTCCCAGTCTGTGGAATGCTCTCCCTGACCACCTGAGGGCACCACAGACTGTGGATGCTTTTAAAAAAGGCTTAAAAACCTTTCTTTTTAAAAAAAAAACAAAAAAAACTTTTTTTAGATATATGCATACTAGTTCTAGCTATTTGGCTGTTCTAGTTTTTATTTTATTTATTTTTTTTATTAGCTTTTTATTTTTATTTTTTTATACACTGTAGCACTTTGAGGTTGTTTACGCAATGTAAAAGTGCTTTTTACAAACAAAATATATTATAATTATTATTATTATTATTATTACAGTATAAACACTAAAGTAGGACTCCACAAAAGACTGGGCATATTCAACGTAATGGCAAAAACTACTTCCTGGGTATGGCAACACCATCCATCCATAAATGTTCTCCCGATTGTCTCTCTCGGTGTGGAAGGCAGGGTGCACCTTGGACAAGTCGCCAGCTCATGGCAGGGCCAACACAGACAGACAACACTCACATTCACACACTGAGGGAGATGGATTTTATGAAATACATATTTTTTACTATTGTCCATGCGTTTGTTTGTTTTTTTGCTGATTGGTTCATTAGTTGCATTGCCAAAATGTGGGAGCTTGACCTATAAATGCCTAAAAATAAAATGGTATGAGAAATTACTAACTATAATTAATTTTCACATTAATTGTTAATTGTTTTAGGAAGTTTGGATGATTGGCTTAATTGCCGAAATGTGATACCTTGACCTATAAATGGCTAAAAATAAAATGTTATGGGGAAAAAAGAAAAAAAAATTATTATAATTTATTTTCACAATAAATATAGATTTTTTTAGGCAGTTTGGATGATTGGCTTGATTGCCAAAATGTGATACCTTGACCTATAAACGGCTAAAATAAAAACAATTAAATAAAAATAACTTTGGAAAAAGTAATAGTTTTTGTTTATTAGAGGGACAAGCAAAATGGAAAATGGATTGATGGATTGTAATTCATTTAAAAAATATATTCTAGATTGTTTTTATTAGAAAGTTTTAGCAATTGAATATTATTCTTATATTATTTCTAAATAAATCAAATCATTTATGTTCAACTACCGCATAAAATACACAAAAATTCTAAATGTACTTTGTCTGCCTTTGTAACTTTTTACAATTACATAAACATATTTTTGTAATGTCCATTTGATTTTTTTTTTTGTGTGTACGCTATTCTTTGCAGATTGGCTTGATTGCCAAAATGTGACCAATAAACGGCTAAAAATAAGAGATAAATAACATTGTAAAAAAGTAATCTTTTTTTTTTAATTAGGCAGTTTTAGTAAGAGAATGTTATTTTATAATATTAATTGATGAATCCAATTAAATCCTTGAAAATTACACTCAGAAATGTAAGAAAACAAGATTGAACGAGTCACTGTTAAATAATAAATATGGTTTTAGATGTTAGTATTAAACAAATTAACATGTATTTACACATTCATCACACCTATAAAGTACCAATAATTGCTACTGTTGAGTACCAGTATCAATTCCCAAGTACCAGGAATTGGTATTGTATCGGTTCCAATGTTAAAAGTACCCATCTCTAACTGCAATATAGCCAAATATCGCTGTGCTTGCACATAACTGTTGTCACAAAGTCCAACAAATAAAAGGTAGGAAAAACAACACAAATCATCCCAAGAAAGCTTGTCTGTGGAAGCTGGCATTGAAGCGATACAGTCTGTCCACAACCTGACGAGTTCTTCCTCAAGCACTTCCTTGAAAACACTTCCATTCCTCGGGGTGCCATCCATCAGCAAAGTGTGAAGTTTACAGGACCTGTGATGACACGACATGTATGGGACACCCCAGAGATCTTTTAGCCTTTTCTCACATGTGACGTCCTCCCTGCTCTGGTCATTGATTCTTACAAAGCCATCCATCCATCCATCCATCTTCTTCCGCTTATGAAAATGCTGACAGTGCACCGCCATTCTCTGCATACACACAATACCAAAGTTGTTTTAACCTTGCCCAACGGGACCACTTCAGTGCCAACATGATGTGACGTAAGAAAATAAGAGCCAGATGATACACCTCCACTCCAGACAATGTTCATACATTTTTACAATATAACTAAACCTATTCATACTTACTAAACCGTCTCATGTGTGATGTCCGTTGGAGTGTTTTCATGCATATTTGTATGTGCTATGAAACTAGCATTGTTAGCATTAGCTAATATGCTAACACGTTTACAAGTGTCCATGTTATTACTATTACAATGGCATTATTTTTGTATTTTTGGAAGAAAGGTGAAGTAAAAAGATTGATTCAACTTATATATATATATATATATATATATTATATATATATATATATATATATATATATACACAATAAAGTACTATCTATCATATATATGGATGGATGGATGGATAGATAGATAGATAGATAGATAGATAGATAGATAGATAGATAGATAGATAGATAGATAGATAGATAGATAGATAGATAGATAGATAGATAGATAGATAGATAGATAGATAGATAGATACATAGTACTTTATTGATTCCTTCAGGAAAATTTAAAATCACATATATTAGGGGTGTAACGGTACGTGTATTTGTATTGAACCGTTTCGGTATGGGGGTTTCGGTTCGGTTCGTAGGTGTCCCGAACGAGTTTCCACGGCGCTACGATAGACTGACCATACGTCTTCTTTTCACCGGACATGTCCTCTTTTGCGGGGCTGTCCGGACGGAGTTTCCTAAAGGGGAACATTATCACCAGACCTATGTAAGCGTCAATATATACCTTGATGTTGCAGAAAAAAGACCATATATTTTTTTAACCGATTTCCGAACTCTAAATGGGTGAATTTTGGCGAATTAAACGCCTTTCTATTATTTGTTGTGACGTCACATCGGGAAGCAATCCGCCATTTTCTCACTTTCGTCGGTGTGTTGTCGGAGGGTGTAACAACACGAACAGGGACGGATTCAAGTTGCACCAGTGGCCCAAAGATGCGAAAGTGGCAAGAAATTGGACGGAATTTGTTCAAAATACAAGGGTGTGGGGAAAGCCGACGAAATGGTCAGTCGTTTGTTCCGCACACTTTACCGACGAAAGCTATGCTACGACAGAGATGGCAAGAATGTGTGGATATCCTGCGACACTCAAAGCAGATGCATTTCCAACGATAAAGACCCTAGCTTCCCTGGCCTGCTGACATCAACTCCAAAACTGGACAGATCAGCTTTCAGGAAAAGAGAGCGGATGAGGGTATGTCTACAGAATATAGGGAATAAGCGGTAAAAAATGGATGGATGGATTATACATAAACTGTGTTTACCAATAATTTAGCTTAAAAACATTTATTTTTTTCAATCATTCGAGTACATACGGGTAGTCTTGTGTTATGCAGTATTTTGTGTCTATTTAGGTATGGTTAACCTGAGTGCTGAAATCGTGGAAAAATATATGTTCTTCGCGCGCCTGAAATGGGCTGTCTGCACTCTCAAAGTGCATGTTGTTGCCAAATGTATTTCATATGCTGTAAACCTAGTTCATAGTTGTTAGTTTCCTTTAATGCCAAACAAACACATACCAATCGTTGGTTAGAAGGCGATCGCAGAATTTGTCCTCGCTTTCTCCCGTGTCGCTGGCTGTCGTGTCGTTTTCGTCGGTTTCGCTTACTTGCGGTTCAAACCGATATGGCTCAATAGCTTCAGTTTCTTCTTCAATTTCGTTTTCGCTACCTGCCTCCACACTACAACCATTCGTTTCAATACATGCGTAATCTGTTGAATCGCTTAAGCCGCTGAAATCCGAGTCTGAATCCGAGCTAATGTCGCTATAGCTTGCTGTTCTTTCCGCCATGTTTGTTTGTATTGGCATCACTGTGTGACGTCACAGGAAAATGGACGGGTGTTTATAACGATGGTTAAAATCAGGCACTTTGAAGCTTTTTTTAGGGATATTGCGTGATGGGTAAAATTTTGAAAAAAACTTCGAAAAATAAAATAAGCCACTGGGAACTGATTTTTAATGGTTTTAACCCTTCTGAAATTGTGATAATGTTCCCCTTTAAATGCCTCAAATGTCCGGCATTTTGAGTTAGGGTTGCGTGTATTTTCAATGTACGTTCAGGGTCAAGAAGGGGTTCAAAACAAAACAAATTGTGCGAGCAGCAGCATTGGTGAGGGAGGGGCAGAGACAGAGAGAGCAAGAGTTATGATAAACGCGCATGCGTCGCCAGGCTCTGCTTTTTATCGATAGATTTATCAGATTTAATTTTTTATTATCCATAGCAGGGGTGTCAAAAGTGTGCCCCGGAGGCCATTTGCGGCCCACAGCTAATGTTTTAAAGGCCCACGGCCCTTTCTAAAAATACTATTAAAATAAACAAAAAGATAACAAAAGTGAAATAAAAAAGCTTAAAGGTGAAATGTAATTTGTAAAAAGTTGCAATGTTGACTAATAAAACAAAGCTGTTTTTTTTTTTTCTTTCAAACTGTCATTGCTCAAAATATAATATTGAATCTAAATCAATGGTATTATGAATTATTGACCTATCCAAGGTTCTGATTACTTCACATCAAATATTCCACTAAGAAAAATATTTTTGGTGGAAGATTTTGCAAATTTGGTAAATAAATAACCCAAAAATGTATATTTTGTTGTTTTCTTACTGTACCGAAAACGAACCGAACCGTGACCGCTAAACCGAGGTACGCACCGAACCACATCCGACACTGATTGTTATCACTCTGGTACTTTTGTCTTGTTCTGTATATTGTACAGAATTTGGCATATTGTACAGGATTGCTTATTATTGTTATTGGATAGTAGTCTATTTATTACAATTCGTAGTTTGATCTTTATTACTTCTTGTGTAATTTGTTTATTTTATTTATTATTTAACCATATTTGTTCCCACTACCGCACCTTAAATTGGAGTCCTTAATCCCGTTATATGCAAATATAATGACAATAAAGTCCATTCTATTCTATATGAATGCTTAATTATTTAATGTAGTAACTTTGCCCACATAATCCACCTGATGTGCCGCCTATATTATGCACGCTTTGTCACATGTTGTGAAGAAACATGGCCTCTCGTTTGTTAAAAGCATCAGATTTTTAGTTTATGAGGAAAATGCTCAGAGGCAGTCCAGTTCCCTCACTTATCATCTGGCAGTTATTGACTGTTTTAGATGCTTTGAATAAAAGCCCAAAGCTTTTCAGATGTATTATGCAACAAATAGCCTTGCCTTCAGTTTCTTTCTGTGCACATTTCTAGACTAACAGGGCAATCATTTAAAAGAAAACTTTAGAGAATTTTGCCCAACATCCACAATTTTTATCTAAGAAAAGAACACACATCCTTTTTTTTGCTGCATTCTAAATAGTGAAAAGCTGCTAGCAGTAGGCAGCTAATAACGCATCAAATTCCTTACGTATTAAACATGCTTAGCTAATAAAGATGATTTTGAATCTGAAGGATCCGGACTAAAGGCAGCTACTTTTTTACTACACTTTGAACCCTACGGCTTGTAAAACTATGCGGCTAATTTATGGATTTTTCTTCTCTAACTGCCATAATGTTTTATGTTCAACAAATAATTTTCATTAAACACAAGCAAAGACAGCGAAAAGGTGTGTTATTGTTTGTGCTATGGTGCCATCTTTTGGACAAAGTTTGTGCCCTGCAGGGTGAATCCCTA
The DNA here is from genome assembly GCF_033978685.3 of Nerophis lumbriciformis. Lineage (NCBI taxonomy): Eukaryota > Metazoa > Chordata > Actinopteri > Syngnathiformes > Syngnathidae > Nerophis > Nerophis lumbriciformis. The sequence continues at coordinate 12,153,260 of NC_084561.2, forward strand.
CAGTATATCCTTCCATTTAGTGCTTTAAACCGTAAGTACAAGTGCCGTTTCGACTTTGGGTAGTCCATAGCGTTTTTACTCGCATGGATTCTTCATTTATCACTCCAGGCAACGTTTATAAATTTTACAATATAACTAAACCTATTCATACTTACTAAACCGTCTCATGTGTGATGTGCATATTTGTACGTGCTATGAAACTAGCGTTGTTAGCATTAGCTAATATGCGAACACGTTTACAAGTGTCCGTGTTAGTATTATTAACTTATAATGGCATTCTTTTTGTATTGTTTCAGTTTCAAGAATTCCTCAGTAAATTCACTAAAACGTCACCGTGGAGCTATTGAGTCTGTTTAGCTGATTGGAGAGCTAGCTACCACAGCTCATGGGTCCAGGACGATGACCCTCTGTTTTGTTTGATCACCCGTTTTACTGCCGTGTTACAGAGACCATTTGGAAACAATTAAGGTATTTAAATAAATATTTACACAATCTTTCTGTGTAAATAACTCATTTCCCAATGTATTTATCTGTGTTTTTTAATGCTGTGGGGCTAATATATGGGGAAAAATTATAATATAAAAAAAAACGAGTGGGTGTGGCTTATACACTGGTGCACGCTACAGTCCAGGAAATAGCGTATACACAGAATTCTCACAACGTTTGCCATTAGGGGTAGCAAACACAGAATGTACAGTCTATACTGTTGTTGTTTGATGGAATAAACATTTGTTGCTATGCGCTCTGTGAAATCAATCTGCCCATAAAGGAAGTTGAATGACCAAAATACTGTAAATGTCATTATGACTGTGCCTGTTACTACATTACATTCCCACTTATAGCATGTACATAAAACAATGTTGGAGGTTTTTGGATGATTTTTAGAGGGCGGAATAGAAGACTCCCCTTTACCTGACTCGTAGAACTAGTTTTTACAATCTAGAACGCACAAAAAAGGGAAAGACTTGTGTTCTTGTCTTTCATAAAGATTGCAGATGATGAGTAAAACATTAAAAACGTGCAGTTTTCCTCTAATGAGCTAACTGACCTAATGTCTCTGAGGCACGAGAATAAACGCCTCAGCAAGTCAAGCTATTGTGAGTGTGACCCTCAAATCCGCCACTGCCCGATTTCATGGATTCTGGGTTTGTCACTTCAAGCTTCCCGGGCTTGTTGTGCTTTTGTTTTTTTCCTCCTCTGAATGAAATGTAAATGTCAGGCACAGCTGAGTTTCAGCCGCTGTGAATGTCAAGGGTAGCGCTTGCCGGTGGGAACCACTGGAGCATTTTCAACTGGCCAATTTCCATGATTGTTGCAGCCCTGAAAGCTCTAAAATGGGCCGCCGTCGAAACACAAAAGCCCGCCCCGCTGTGGGGGATCCTGATTTCTGGTATGTGACCTTGTGGCTGCCAAGGAACCACAGAAGTAGTGATCCCTCTCCATCTCTCTGCAATTTTCCATCTGACTCCATTTGTTTTTCATTTGCAGAAACAAAACTGTTCACCCTTTTTGTTTTTTCGTACCCCTGTCTGTGAAAACACGGCATCCCAGAAGGCTTTGCGGGAAGTATCAATCACTCGAATGGTTCTATTGTGATCTTCTTGAAGCATCGTATCAGACTTGCTCTCTGAAAAGAAAACACCGACCGACAGAGTTATGGCTGAAGAGATAACAAGCTGTGCAACAAATCTCACACTAAAAAAACGGTTATCTCGGAACAGGTTAGAGAGCTTACATATTTGTGCGGCTACACTCGATTCTCCATAGCTGCGGACTGATTAGCGTTGCTAATGCAAAGTACCGTGTCGGCAGACATTGTACTTCTGGATGAAACATGAGACATTTTGTCTGAGGAAACACACGTTGGAAAAACACTATCACTTTCATCTGGTGGGAGTGTGGGAGAAACCGGCTTGGCGAGAAGAATTCCTATTGTTCTTGTATGAATAGTCTGTCTACACTTAATGATCTCTGACTTTTGCCACATTTACACAAAAGCAGTGCAGTCCAGGTTAGCCAAAACCCTGATTTGGCTCGCGTTTCCATTGCGAGGCGTGTCCGCGTGTTGATGAGACGTCATTCTAGCACAGTGCCACAAACACACTGTAACTCATCAAAGAGTAATGCTCCACTTTAAGGATGATAACTGGCATTTACACCTCAAGTGAAGCAGATCAGATTTTGTTTTGCCTGTCTCAATGCTCTAAAGCAGGGGTCTACAACATTTTTTGTAGCTGCAGACCGGTCAACGCTTGAAAATGTGTCCCACGGACCGGGCGGTTGGGGGGATGGTATTTTTTATTTTATTTTATTTTTTTGTCATAAAGATATACAATCATGTGTGCTTACGGACTATATCCCTGCAGACTATATTGATATATAATGTAGGAACCAGAAATCTTAATAACAGATATTAACAGTGTATTTTTTTATTTTTTATTTCTTGTGCGGCCCGGTACCAATGGATCCACGGACCGGTACTGGGCCGCGGCCCGGTGGTTGGGGACCCCTGCTCTAAAGCAGGGGTCCCCAACCTTTTTTGCACCATGGACCGGTTTAATGTAGGCATTATTTTCATGGACCGGCCTTCCATGTGTGGTAGACAGATATAGCAAATAAGTAGGGCTGGGCGATATATCGATATACTCGATATATCATGGGTTTGTCTCTGTGCGATATAGAAAATGACTATATCGTGATATTAGAGTATACGTTCTCACGCAGTTGCTTTTAGCTGCTGGCATTACACTACAGCAGGGGTGCTCACACTTTTTCTGCAGGCGAGCTACTTTTCAATTGATCAAGTCGTGGGGATCTACCTCATTCATATATATCATTTATATTTACTTATTTATGAAATAAATGTTTTTGTTAATAAGTTAAAGGTGTTTAATGATAATGCAAGCATGTTTAACACATATAGTTAATATTGTTAATAAATTAAAGGTGTTTAATGATAATGCAATCATGTTTAACACATAGTTAATATTGTTAATAAATTAAAGGTGTTTAATGATAATACAAGAATGTTTAATACATATAGTTAATATTGTTAATAAATTAAAGGTGTTTAATGATAATACACGTATGTTTAATACATATAGTTAATATTGTTAACAAGTTAAAGGTGTTTAAAGATAATGCAAGCATGTTTAATACATATAGTTAATATTGTTAACAAGTTAAAGGTGTTTAATGATAATACAAGCATGTTTAATACATATAGTTAATATTATTAATAAGTTAAAGGTGTTTAAAGATAATACAAGCATGTTTAACACATAGTTAATATTGTTAACAAGTTAAAGGTGTTTAATGATAATACAAGCATGTTTAACACATATAGTTAATATTGTTAATAAGTTAAAGGTGTTTAAAGATAATGCAAGCATGTTTAACACATATAGTTAATATTGTTAACAAGTTAAGGTGTTTAAAGATAATACAGGCATGTTTAACACATATAGTTAATATTGTTAATAAGTTAAAAGTGTTTAAAGATAATGCAGGCATGTTTAACACATATAGATTCCTTTTTTTCATGAAGACAAGAATATAAGTTGGTGTATTACCTGATTCTGATGACTTGCATTGATAGGAATCAGACAGTGGTGCTAAAAACGTCCGCATTTTCGAATGGAGGAAAAAAAAGTCCTCCTTTCTGTCCAATACCACATGAAAGTGGTTGGTTTTTGGCATCTTATTTGTCCAGCTTCCGTACTCCTTTGTATACACTTTACAAGAAATACATTGTCGGCAAACTCCGTAGCTTGCTAGCTTGTACACGCCAGCTTTCTGAGACTCGTTTTGTTAGCGCAACTGTGCAACTGTGCAGTCGGTCTATGGAGTTTTGACGACAGGTACGGCGCCAGACTCTGTTGAAATAAAGTGTTTCTCGCCTTCCAGTCGGTAATTTTAATGAGCTGGCAGCAGCCAGCGTCATCTCAGAAGACCCTCGGGTGCCGTGAATGTCAATCAAGTGACGAAAGTGACGTCATAGTGAAGATTTATGATCGCTCATTTTTAGGACTATTTTTTTAATGCCTGGCTGGTGATCAACTGACACCTTCCCTTATATTTTTATATATTTGCACATTGTTTTTCTAGCATGCACACATCGCACTGTATGGAATGGCCTCAATCTCGTTACCTTGCGTAATGACAATAAAGCTGATTCTGATTCTGATTCTGAGATCGACCGGTAGCTCGCGATCGACGTAATGAGCATCCCTGCACTACAGGCTCTTCCCACTCTTTCTAGTCTCTCCTTCTCACAGACAGCAAGCGCACCTTTTTACACACGTCACATACTGTCACGCCGTACGTCACATACGTATACGCCCTCGCGGAGCAGAGAGGTAGCAGCATGGCTAAAGTTAGCTGTGGTGCGAGTGGTAATACGAGAGAAAGAAGGTGCGAATCTGGTAACAAAGGAAGAAGAATTAATTCCCAAGAAAAACAGCAGGTGGTCCATCATCTGGCGGTGGTTTGGCTTCAAGTGGGAATATGTCGAACAGACAACCGTAATTTGTCATGTGTGGGGCAGAAGCGTTGCTACAAAAAGTAGCATTACTGCTAATATGTAGCATCATTTAAAAAGTCCCCCGCTAGAGAATGAAGAGTGCTTACTCCGCATGTCAACATCTCCGTTCGGTGCCACACCAACAAAATGCCGAGGCAACCATTTACACATCAACACCGTATGAAAAAAATAGTCAACAACAGAAGGAGATAACGTCCGCAGGAACCTACCACATAGCGAAGGATATACTATTTGATTTCCTATTATGCAGCTCATTTTTATTTGACAGTTATTGAAATATCTTGTGTGACATCATGCACAAAAGTGCACTTTATTTGTTTTAAACTATTGTAGTGGCGTTCTGTACAAAAAGTGCACTTTAATTTAGTGTTGTTTTGATATGTCATCTGAGTGACATCATGCACTAAAGTGCACTCATAGCTTGTTTTAAAATGTCTCTGACAATCTTGCACTTTCTGTTTTGAAATGACATGAATGTTTGTGCCACTGCTTAATAACTGTTTAATAAATACACTTTTGGTCAATTGACTTAGTTGTGATTTCCCTCTCTGCATGAAAGTTTAAAATGAGCATATATTAATGCAGTATGAACAAGTATGTTTTAATGTACACACATAGAATCATCATACTGCTGTGATTATATGCATCAAGTGTTCATTCAAGGCTAAGGCAAAATATCGAGATATATATCGTGTATCGTGACATGGCCTAAAAATATCGAGATACTAAAAAAAGGCCATATCGCCCAGCCCTTATCTGATGGGTTGTAGGTGATACATCACATTCAAGGACAAGAGCATGGATATATAATAAAGCTAGAAATACATGCCATTAGTTCCAATAGATTTCCGAGGATTTTCTATTTCCATTCTAAAACTTATGTTTCCATATTTCATACGTAGATACACTAATGTTAGCTTTTTTGGTCCAATTTTCCATGCGTAAATACAGCTTTTATTGCTAACTACTTGCATCGTAGGACTATATGCAATAATACTAGCACTTTAACTTACTAGGCCAAAGGAAATGTGTATTTTCTTCCTTCAGTACAATTAATATATGCAACAAATTAGCACTTCTCCATTAACTACTATGGTCACTTTGTTCCTGATCTGCCATGATCTGATCTTAGGTCATCAACCTGCCACGGACTGCAGATGGAAGCTAGCTTTTGGCTACGATTTGACACCTTTACATTTATATGTTGATTAATGTGCATTGTCCCATGTAAAAGTAACAAACAAGAGTAAATGGTGACATTCTATCAGGAGTTTTATAATACATCTATGAACAAGCTTATTGGTATGTCTGGTGGGACTGGAGAAAGTTAAGTAGGAGAAAATGTGGTCGGTTATACATTTTTTAATGTCTCTGTGCGGCCCGGTAGCAAATGCCTCACAGACCGGTGTCAGTCCCCGGACCGGTGGTTGGGGAACCCTGCTCTAAAGTGCTCCAAATCTGATCTTTTCGCATCAGATTCAAGCCACATCAGGAGGTAGTCCAGATCCAATTGGAATCTTATCTTTTTAAACGTGACTTTAGTCCAAACGGAAATGCAACACTTTGCATCATTCGTGTGCGCGGGGAAAAGTACTACATTACAACATCCAGTTTCGGTGAGTGTTTTTTCAGCGGTCAAATTTTCGGTGTGTCACTAGTCAATAGTGCACAAATATTAGGCTATATATAATATATGAACATATATTTTGACACCGAAGAAATAGTGATTGTTGAAAGACCGGAATTGACGTGTACGCTGTCCCGTATTTGCACGTACATTGCTTAAGTTCTTTTACGTAAGTGAGTTGAAAAATAAAGCTAGCGTTGATCCACGCTGCCTCCTCTACTTAACAGCCCTAAAAAGATCAGAATCCTCCCAAATATAATACACTATATACTAGGGATGTCCCGATCCAGGTTTTTGCACTTCCGATCCGATACCGATATTGTTTTTGCACTTCCGATCCGATACTGACCGATAATGGCCTATCCAAGCATGTATTAAAGTTTAAAGTTATTTAGCCTACTTAGTTGTCAGAATCATGTTGAAAAGGGTTTTAGTACTCTTGATAACAACTAGCCAGCTGAATTAGGGGAGTTTGAATAATACACAATGGTTGGTAACAAGAAACTGACCTGTTTATTCAAGGATAAACACAAAATAGACAAAATTATACATGACAAACAGAAATGGCATCATTGAACTAGGGCTGGGCGATATGGCCTTTTTTTAATATTGCGATATTTTAAGGCCATATTACGATACACGATATATATCTCGATATTTTGCCTTAGCCTTGAATGAACACTTGATGCATATAATCACAGCAGTATGATGATTCTGTGTGTTTTGATTGATTGATTGAGACTTTTATTAGTAGGTTGCACAGTGAAGTACATATTCCGTACAATTGACCACTAATTGGTAACACCCCAATAAGTTTTTCAACTTGTTTAAGTCGGGGTCCACTTAAATTGATTCATGATACAGATATATACCATCAGATATATACTATCATCATAATACAGTCATCACACAAGATAATCACATTGAATTATTTACATTATTTATAATCCAGGGTGTGGAGGGGGGCGCCGGATGTAAGTGTCAAAAAGACAGCCAAAATAGTTTGATATGAGAATAAATCTAAAGTTAAAATATAGGGTAGAAATGCATCCATTTGCAGGAAATGTAGTCTTGATTTTCAAATTTTTCTTTCAAGGCTTGCATGTCTACATTAAAACATTCTTCTTCATACTGCATTAATATATGCTACTTTTAAACTTTCATGCAGAGAAGGAAATCACAACTAAAAAAATCACTAATTTTTTCATACGGTGTTGATCTGGAAATTTTTGCCTCGGCATTTTGATGGTGTGGACGTGTGGCACCGAACGGAGATAAGCGTCTCGACAGACGTTATAATATTTGAACAATGATGACGAAAACTGTTTTCTCTGTCGTGTCCGTGTGTCGAAAATTGTTATGCGCTTATTTTTTTATTTGATTTTGTGCGTGGCATATAATTGCTATGCGCAGAGGACGTTTAAACAGTGCGCAATTGCACAGGCGCGCACCTTAGAGAGAACGTTGGTCACACGGCTGCGCTAGCATCATAGCTAACGTTAGCCATGCTGCTACCTCTGCCCGGGGAGGACGTATACGTATGTGACGTATGACGTGACAGTATGTGACGTGTCTAAGAAGGTGCGCTTGCTGTCTGTGAGAAGCACAGACACAGAAAAGAGTGAGAAGAGCCTGTCGTGTAATGCCAGCAGCTAAAAGCAACTGCGTGAGAATCCACAGACCTGTGGATGTGTTGAAGGTGTGCTGGAAAATGCGGAACGGAAAATAGGGAGCAGCAGAAAAGTGGAATGTACTATTTAAATAGGTGCGTTGGAAAACCCGGAGCGGAGTTTGTTTTTTTTAACTGGATCTGGATCGGCATTTTCCCATGCCTTGCCGATACGCATTTTTTTGCAAGTATCGGCGGCCGATCCGATCCAAATATCGGATCGGGACATCCCTACTATATACAGTATATTCAGGGATGGTGTTCCTGGGATTAAAGGCCTCACCTTTTCTCCTCCAAACATATTGCTGGGTATTGTGGTCAAACAGCTCAATTTTTGTTTGATCTGACATCACATGGACAAAGATAAGACCTTCTGGAGGAAAGTTCTGTGGTCAGATGAAACAAAAATTAGGCTGTTTGGCCACAATACCCAGCAATATGTTTGGAGGAGAAAAACTGCAGCCTTTAATCCCAGGAACACTACTCCTACCGTCAAGCATGGTGGTGGTAGAATTATGCTCTGGGCCTGTTTTGCTGTCAATGGAACCGGTGCTTTACAGAGAGTAAATGAGACATTGAAAAAGGAAAATTACCTAAAAATTCTTCAGGACAACCTAAAATCATCAGCCCGGAGGTTGGGTCTTGGGGGCAGTTGGGTGTTCCAACAGGACAATGACCCCAAACACACGTCAAAAGTGGTCAAGGAATGGCTAAATCAGGCTAGAATTAAGGTTTTAGAATGGCCTTCCCAAAGTCCTGACTTAAACGTGTGGACAATGGTAACACCCCAATACGTTTTTCAACTTGTTTAAGTCGGGGTCCACGTTAATCAATTCATGGTATAATTCTCAAAACACTGATTAGATTGCCCGTCTTTTTCAGATTTTTTTTTTTTCCCTCATATCAATTCATTAAGTTTGCACACAAACCAACTGCATTGCTTTGTGTAAACTGTTTTGCTCTTTTTTTTTTCTTTCCAGAAAGAACCATTAAAAACTACCACTCAGCAGTTTTCCATGCACTAAATGAGTCTGACTTCTCAAATAATTTGGCTTGAAATCAACTTTCTGCAACACATGTAAACACCTTAATCTGTCTTTGGCCTTTGGATTGTTTGATTGATTAAAACTTTTATTAGTAGATTACACAGTACAGTACATATTCCGTACAATTAACCACTAAAAGGTAACACCCCAATAACTTTTTAAACTTGTTTAAGTCCCATGTTAATCAATTCATGGTATAATTCTCAAAACACTGATTAGATTGCCCGTCTTTTTCAGATTTTTTTTTTCTCATATCAATGCATTAAGTTTGCACATAAACCAACTGCATTGCTTTGTGTAAACTGTTTTGCTCTTTTTTTCCCAGAAAGAACCATTAAAAACTACCACTCAGCAGTTTTCCATGCATTAAGAGTCTGACTTCTCAAATAATTTGGCTCAAAATCAACTTTCTGCAACACATGTTAACACCTTAATCTGTCTTTGGCCTTTGATTGATTGATTGATTAAAAATTGTATTAGTAGATTGCACAGTACAGTACATATTCCGTATAATTGACCACTAAATGGTAACACCCCAATAAGTTTTTCAACTTGTTTAAGTCGGGGTCCACGTTAATCAATTCATGGTATAATTCTCAAAAGACTGATTAGATTGCCCGTCTTTTTCAGATTTTTTTTTTTCTCATATCAATGCATTAAGTTTGCACACAAACCAACTGCATTGCTTTGTGTAAACTGTTTTGCTCTTCTTTTTTTCCTGAAAGAACCATTGAAAACTACCACTCAGCAGTTTTCCATGCACTAAATGAGTCTGACTTCTCAAATAATTTGGCTCGAAATCAACTTTCTGCAACACATGTAAACACCTTAATCTGTCTTTGGCCTTTGGATTGATTGATTGATTGATTGATTAAAACTTGTATTAGTAGATTGCACAGTACAGTACATATTCCGTACATCTGACCACTAAATGGTAACACCCCAATAACTTTTTCAACTGTGGGATCCACATTAATCAATTCATGGTATAATTCTCAAAACACTCATTAGATTGCCCGTCTTTTTCAGATTTTTTTTTCTCATATCAATGCATTAAGTTTGCACATAAACCAACTGCATTGCTTTGTGTAAATTGTTTTGCTCTTTTTTTTTTTCCAGAAAGAACCATTAAAAATTACGACTCAGCAGTTTTCCATGCATTAAGAGTCTGACTTCTCAAATAATTTGGCTCGAAATCAACTTTCTGCAACACATGTAAACACCTTAATCTGTTTTTAGCCTTTGGATTGTTTGATTGATTAAAACTTTTATTAGTAGATTACACAGTACAGTACATATTTCGTACAATTAACCACTAAATGGTAACACCCGAATAACGTTTTCAACTTGTTTAAGTCGGGGTCCACGTTAATCAATTCATGGTATAATTCTCAAAACACTGAATATTAGATTGCCCGTCTTTTTCAGATTTGTTTTTGTTCTCATATCAATTCATTAAGTTTGCACACAAACCAACTGCATTGCTTTGTGTAAACTGTTTTGCTCTTCTTTTTTTTCCTGAAAGAACCATTGAAAACTACCACTCAGCAGTTTTCCATGCACTAAATGAGTTTGACTTCTCAAATAATTTGGCTCGAAATCAACTTTCTGCAACACATGTAAACACCTTAATCTGTCTTTGGCCTTTGGATTGATTGATTGATTGATTGATTGATTGATTGATTGATTAAAACTTTTATTAGTAGATTGCACAGTACAGTACATATTCCGTACAATTGACCACTAAATGGTAACACCCCAATAACTTTTTAAACTTGTTTAAGTCCCATGTTAATCAATTCATGGTATAATTCTCAAAACACTGATTACCCGTCTTTTTCAGATTATTTTTTTCTCATATCAATGCATTAAGTTTGCACATAAACCAACTGCATTGCTTTGTGTAAACTGTTTTGCTCTTTTTTCCCCCAGAAAGAACCATTAAAAACTACCACTCAGCAGCTTTCCATGCATTAAGAGTCTGACTTCTCAAATAATTTGGCTTGAAATCAACTTTCTGCAACACATGTAAACACCTTAATCTGTCTTTGGCATTTGGATTGATTGATTGATTGATTAAAACTTTTATTAGTAGATTGCACAGTATAGTACATATTCCGTACATCTGACCACTAAATGGTAACACCCGAATAACTTTTTCAACTTGTTTAAGTCGGGGTCCACGTTTATCAGTTCATGGTATAATTCTCAAAACACTGATTAGATTGCCCGTCTTTTTCAGATTTTTTTTTCTCTCATATCAATGCATTAAGTTTGCACATAAACCAACTGCATTGCTTTGTGTAAATTGTTTTCCTCTTTGTTTCCCCCAGAAAGAACCATTAAAAACTACCACTCAGCATATTTCCATGCACTAAATGAGTCTGACTTCTCAAATAATTTGGCTCGAAATCAACTTTCTGCAACACATGTAAACACCTTAATCTGTCTTTGGCCTTTGATTGATTGATTGATTGATTAAAACTTGTATTAGTAGATTGCACAGTACAGTACATATTTCATACAATTGACCACTAAATGGTAACACCCGAATAAGTTTGTCAACTTGTTTAAATCGGGGTCCACGTTAATCAATTCATGGTAGATCCAATTAAGAAAGCATCAACATTCAAACATCCACGAGCAACATTGTTATTCCTATTTTCAGCTATGTAAGAATTAAACATTCATCCATTTTCTACCGCTTGTCCCTTTTGGGGTACAAATGCAACAATTTAGACTTGACTTGTAAACTGGCCAGTAAAAATAATTCACTGCCTAGTTTGTATTTACAGTAATGAATCAAACCAACCTTTGGCGCAATATCAATCTTTTTGTACGTCTCTGATTGATTGATTGAGACTTTTATTAGTAGATTGCACAGTACAGTACATATTCTGTACAATTGACCACTAAATGGTAACACCCGAGTAAGTTTTTCAACTTGTTTAAGTCGGGGTCCACGTTAATCAATTCATGGTAATGATGATCAGAATAACCATTTAAACACATCACAAGATGGCCAAAAAGCATCAAATAGCAGCAAAACGTAGTATTTACCTGATAGGTCCTGAGTTTGACAGCTTCTGGCGCTAGCATGTAGCATTCTCTTCTTCTACTCACATTCACACAGCGCGAAACAAGCTGAAATGACCACAATCGCCCCCTAGTGTACGAGAGGCACACTGCATATAACCAACAGTGGCTTTAGAGCAGGGGTCTCAAACTCAATTTACCTGGAGGCCACTGGATGCAGAAACTGGGTGAGGCTGGGCCGCAAGAAAAATCTAACATGCACTTTTTAATGAATTCACCTTCTTTGAATGGCTATCCAGCCCTAGCAACATACTTGCCAACCCTCCCGATTTTTCCGGGAGACTCCCGAATTTCAGTGCCCCTCCCAACAATCTCCCGGGGCAACCATTCTCCCGAATTTGTCCCGATTTTCACCCGGACAACAATATTGAGGGCGTGCCTTTGGCGTCCTCTACAACCTGTCGTCGCGTCCGCTTTTTCACCATACAAACAGCGTGCCGGCCCAATCACATGTTGTATGAGGCTTCTGCAGACTCACATAAGTGACTGCAAGACATACTTGGTCAACAGCCATACAGGTCACACTGAGGGTGGCCATATAAACAACTTTAACACTGTTACAAATATGTGCCACACCGTGAACCCACACCAAACAAGAATGACAAACACCGTAACACAATATAAACACAACAGAAAAAATACCCAGAATCCCATGCAGCCCTAACTCTTCCGGACTACAATATACACCCCCGCTACCACCAAATCCCCCCCCCCCCAACCCCTTGTGTGTGTACAGAAGCCAAATACAACATGTGACTGCGCTGGCACGTTGTTTGTACAGGTTGTAGAGCATGGGTGTCAAACTCTGGCCCGCGGGCCAAATTTGGCCATTGAGGCAATATCAAATTAACATTAGAGCTGGCTCGCCGGTATTATGCAGCGCTTCCACCGCTAATACTCATACTTGCCAAGCCTCCCGATTTTCCCGGGAGACTCCCGAATTTCAGTGCCCCTCCCAAAAATCTCCCGGGGCAAGCATTCTCCCGAATTTCTCCCGATTTCCACCCGGACAACATTATTGGGGGCGTGCCTTAAAGGCACTACCTTCAACGTCCTCTACAACCTGTCGTCACGTCCGCTTTTCCTCCATACAAACAGCGTGCCGGCCCAGTCACATAATATATGCGGCTTCTACACACTCATAAGTGAATGCAAGGCATACTTGATCAACAGCCATACAGGTCACACTGAGGGTGGCCGTATACACAACTTTAACACTGTTACAAATATGCGCCACACCGTGAACCCACACCAAACAAGAATGACAAACACCGTAACACAACATAAACACAACAGAACAAATACCCAGAATCCCATGCAGCCCTAACTCTTCCGGGCTACAATATACACCCCCGCTACCACCAACCCCCCCCCCCCCCCCCCCAACCCCTTGTGTGTGTACAGAAGCCAAATACAACATGTGACTGGGCTGGCACGTTGTTTGTACAGGTTGTAGAGCATGGGCCAAATTTGGCCCGCCGTGTAATTTCATTTGGGCCTTGAGGAAATATCAAATTAACATTAGAGCTGGCCCGCCGGTATTATACAGCGCATCCACCGCTAATACTCATACTTGCCAAGCCTCCCGATTTTTCCGGGAGACTCCTGAATTTCAGTGCCCCTCCCAAAAATCTCCCGGGGCAACCATCCTCCCGAATTTCTCCCGATTTCCACCCGGACAACATTATTGGGGGCGTGCCTTAAAGGCACTACCTTCAACGTCTTCTACGACCTGTCGTCACGTCCGCTATTCCTCCATACAAACAGCGTGCCGGCCCAGTCACATAATATATGCGGCTTCTACACACTCATGAGTGAATGCAAGGCATACTTGATCAACAGCCATACAGGTCACACTGAGGGTGGCTGTTTAAACAACTTCAACACTGTTACAACTATGCGCCACACTGTGAACCCACACCAAAGAACATCTGCACCGTAACACAACATAAACACAACAGAACAAATACAGCAGAACCCCTTGCAGCACTAACTCTTCCTGTATGCTACAATATACACCCCCGCTACCACCAAACCCTGCCCCCGCCCACAAAGTTAATGTTGATATTTACCTCAGAAGGCTGCAAATAGAAAAGAGGCATTAAATGTTTTATTTAAATTGTATTTAATATACCATTGATGTTTTTTCGTTTGTTTTTTTGAAAGTTGATTTTGCCCTTTTAAGTTATATAAGCGTTGCTTGTCCCATATTCAGTGTTAAAGCAAATCATTATAGCAAACTGAGCAATAGTTAACGTTTTATTCATGCACTTTCTCTTGCTACTTCAAGGCTTGAATGTTTGATTCATTCATTATTGATATTTTATTTTCAAATGTATTATTAGCCTGTGGAAAAAGTTTATTTTGATATTTACCTCAGAAGGCTGCAAATAGAAAATAGGCATTCAATTTTTATTTACATTTTATTTGATATGCCATTGATATTTTTTTATTATTATTATTATTATTTGAAACTTGATTTTGCATGTCACGATAAAGTTATATAAGCCTTGCTTGTTCAATATTCAATGCAAAACTTGTTTGGATCCCTATTAAAAGGTTAATTTGTTCAAGCTTGGCCCGCGGCTTTGTTCAGTTTTAAATTTTGGCCCACTCTGTATTTGAGTTTGACACCCCTGTTGTAGAGGGTGCTAAAGGCATTGACATCACGGCACGCCCTTAATATTGTTGTTTGGGTGAAAATTGGCAGACATTCGAGAGAATGGTTGCCCTGAAATTCGGTAGGGTTGGCAAGTATGACGCTGTCAAGCGCCATTCATATAAAACTCGTGAGCCACACTAACATTAATTTTTCATAATAAGGTGCGGGCCCCAAAATAACGTCTCGCGGGCCACAATTGGCCCGCGGACCACGTGTCTGAGACCCCTGCTTCAGAGATAGCGCATGAAAACTGGGTCTTTACATGCAGGTGTGAAAATAGAAAATTAGAGATGTCCGATAATGACAATTCCGATATTGTCCAACTCTTAATTACCGATTCCGATATCAACCGATACCGATATATATAGTCGTGGAATTAACACATTATTATGCCTCATTTTGTTGTGATGCCCCGCTGGATGCATTAAACAATGTAACAAGGTTTTCCAAAATAAATCAACTCAAGTTATGGAAAAAAATGCCAACATGGCACTGCCATATTTATTATTGAAGTCACAAAGTGCATTATTTTTTTTAACATGCCTCAAAACAGTAGCCTGGAATTTGGGACATGCTCTCCCTGAGAGAGCATGAGGAGGTTGAGGTGGGCGGGGTTGAGGTAGGGGGTAGCGTAGTAGTATATTGTAGCGTCCCGGAAGAGTTAGTGCTGCGAGGGGTTCTGGGTATTTGTTCTGTTGTGTTTATGTTGTGTTACGGTGCGGATGTTCTCCCGAAATGTGTTTGTCATTCTTGTTTGGTGTGGATTTACAGTGTGGCGCATATTTGTAACAGTGTTAAAGTTGTTTATACGGCCACCCTCAGTGTGACCTGTATGGCTATTGACCAAGTATGCCTTGCATTCACTTGTGTGTGTGAAAAGCCATAGATATTATGTGATTGGGCCGGCACGTAAGGTTTATTGGCGCTCTGTACTTCTCCCTACGTCCGTGTACCACTCCGTACAGCGGCATTATAAAAAGTCATAAATGTTACTTTTTGAAACCGATACCGATAATTTCCGATATTACATTTTAAAGCATTTATCGGCCGATATTATCGGACATCTCTAATAAATAATTATGTGGAGGTCCAGATGTGGCCCGCGGGCCTTTTGTTTGACACCTGTGCACTAGACAAACCAATGAGCTTGTTTATACAATAAAGCTCCTCATAGGAAGTTCCATCCATCCATCCATTTTCTACCGCTTGTCCCTTTTCGAGGCCATTTGTTATAACTTTGTGACATGATACAAAGCACATTAAAGGGGAACATTATCACCAGACCTATGTAAGCGTCAATATATACCTTGATGTTGCAGAAAAAAGACCATATATTTTTTTAACCGATTTCCGAACTCTAAATGGGTGAATTTTGGCGAATTAAACGCCTTTCTAATAGTCGCTCTCGGAGCGATGACGTCACGTTGTGACGTCACATCGGGAAGCAATCCGCCATTTTCTCACTTTCGTCAGTGTGTTGTCGGAGGGTGTAACAACACGAACAGGGACGGATTCAAGTTGCACCAGTGGCCCAAAGATGCGAAAGTGGCAAGAAATTGGACGAAATTTGTTCAAAATACAAGGCTGAGGGGAAAGCCGATGAAATGGTCAGTCGTTTGTTCCGCACACTTTACCGACGAAAGCTATGCTACGACAGAGATGGCAAGAATGAACCGAAGATGATCAAGAGAAGAATATCGACCCTAGCTTCCCTGGCCTGCTGACATCAACTCCAAAACTGGACAGATCAGCTTTCAGGAAAAGAGAGCGGATGAGGGTATGTCTACAGAATATATTAATTGATGAAAACTTTATTCATTACTCGCGGTTTTACGTAAATTATTATACATAAACTGTCTCTACCAATAATTTAGCTTAAAAACATTTATTTTTTTCAATCATTCGAGTACATTCGGGTAGTCTTGTGTAATGCAGTATTTGGTGTCTATTTAGGTATGGTTAACCTGAGTGCTGAAATCGTGGAAAAATATATGTTCTTAGCGCGCCTGAAATGGGCTGTCTGCACTCTCAAAGTGCATGTTGTTTTTATTGCCAAATGTATTTCATATGCTGTAAACCTAGTTCATAGTTGTTAGTTCCCTTTAATGCCAAACAAACACATACCAATCGTTGGTTAGAAGGCGATCGCCGAATTCGTCCTCGCTTTCTCCCGTGTCGCTGGCTGTCGTGTCGTTTTCGTCGGTTTCGCTTGCATACGGTTCAAACCGATATGGCTCAATAGCTTCAGTTTCTTCTTCAATTTCGTTTTCGCTACCTGCCTCCACACTACAACCATCCGTTTCAATACATGCGTAATCTGTTGAATCGCTTAAGCCGCTGAAATCCGAGTCTGAATCCGAGCTAATGTCGCTATAGCTTGCTGTTCTATCCGCCATGTTTGTTTGTATTGGCATCACTGTGTGACGTCACAGGAAAATGGACGGGTGTATATAACGATGGGATATTGCGTGATGGGTAAAATTTTGAAAACAACTTCGAAAAATAAAATAAGCCACTGGGAACTGATTTTTAATGGTTTTAACCCTTCTGAAATTGTGATAATGTTCCCATTTAATGAACATATCAAATATAAATGTGACAGATTGTAGCCAAAGCCTAATTTTCATCAGCATTTCATTGCAAAGAAACAAGCCCAGGACTCCAACTAATTCAGCGTTAAAGTGAGTTGCATTCTTCACAAGTGGGAAGCCGGTCCCAGAAAATAATGCCTACGGTACATTAAACCGCTCCGTGGTGCAAAAAAAGTTGGGGACCCCTGGTTTAAAGAACTCACTCTCACAGATCGGTCGTCCGATGGTTTGCAGGCAAAAGGTAGTGAACAAATATGACAGAGAAGCATCTTATCATCTCGGGATGCCGCAAACTCGCAATTAGCAGGGGATTAGGTCGACATAGAAGTGCTTTACTGCGTTTCATCGATTAAAGTGGTAGATTTATTCAATCTGACTTACTTGACACAGCACATTAGCTAATATTACGTATTGCTCCAACAGAATGAAAGATGATACAACATCTGTCTGGCAGCCTTTTATTTTACAAAGCTCTCGCCAAGACATGGGGATTCACCATTGCAACCTTCTTCCTTTGTTTTCTCACATCGAAACGTCGACATCACCTTGTCTTGTCGTTTTTGCCACACCTGTTTAGTACACTGAAGATTAAGAAGTGACTTTAAGGTTTTACTACCTACGTATAGAATACTACACGGTCTAGCTCCATCCTATATTGCCGATTGTATTGTACCATATATCCCGGCAAGAAATCTGCGTTCAAAGAACTCCGGCTTATTAGTGATTCCCAGAGCCCAAAAAAAGTCTGCGGGCTATAGAGCGTTTTCTATTCGGGCTCCAGTACTATGGAATGCCCTCCCGGTAACAGTTAGAGATGCTACCTCAGTAGAAGCATTTAAGTCCCATCTTAAAACTCATTTGTATACTCTAGCCTTTAAATCAGTGGTTCTTAACCTGGGTTCGATCGAACCCTAGGGGTTCGGTGAGTCGTCCTCAGGTCGAAACACACCCGACTCATCGTGTAAATACAAACTTCTCCCTATCAGCGTATTACGGATACGGCAACAGCTGACTGGTTTGCAGGTGTGTAGTTTGTTGTGAGTTTATGCACTGTGTTGGTTTTGTTGTTTGAACAAGGTGATGTTCATGCACGGTTCATTTTATGCACCAGTAATAAAACATGGTAACACTTTAGTATGGAGAACATATTCACCATTAATTAGTTGCTTATTAACATGCAAATTAGTAACATATTGGCTCTTAACTAGTCGTTATTAAGTACTTATTAATGCCTTATTCAACATGAATTGATTAACGTGGACCCCGACTTAAACAAGTTGAAAAACGTATTCGGGTGTTACCATTTAGTGGTCAATTGTACGGAATATGTACTGTACTGTGCAATCTACTAATAAAAGTCTCAATCAATCAATCAATGGCCTTATTATAACCCTAACCCTCTAACCCTGACCCTAACCCTAACCAAATAACTCTAAATTAAGTCTTTGTTACTTAGAATATGTTTCCCATACTAAAGTGTTACCTAAAACATATAACTTTGTCTTGAATTTGAAAAAAAAAAAATATATATATATATTTTTGACTAAAGAAGGGTTCGGTGAATGCGCATATGAAACTGGTGGGGTTCGGTACCTCCAACAAGGTTAAGAACCACTGCTTTAAATATACCCCCTTTTTAGACCAGTTGATCTGCCGTTTCTTTTCTTTTCTGCTCTGCCCCACTCTCCCTTGTGGAGGGCGGGGGGCACAGGTCCGGTAGCCATGGATGAAGTGCTGGCTGTCCAGAGTCGGGACCTGGGATGGACCGCTCGCCTGTGCATCGGTTGGGGACATCTCTGCGCTGCTGACCCGTCTCCGCTCGGGATGGTCTCCTGCTGGCCCCACTATGGACTGGACTCTCACTATTATGTTAGATCCACTATGGTACTGGACTCTCACTATTATGTAAGATCCACTATGGACTGGACTCTCACTATTATGTTAGATCCACCATGGACTGGATTCTCACTATTATGTTAGATCCACTATGGACTGGACTCTCACTATTATTTTAGATCCACTATGGACTGGACTCTCACTATTATTTTAGATCCACTATGGACTGGACTCTCACTATTATGTTAGATCCACTATGGACTGGACTCTCACTATTATGTTAGATCCACTATGGACTGGACTTGCACTATTATGTTAGATCCACTATGGACTGGATTCTCACTATTATGTTAGATCCACTATGGACTGGACTTGCACTATTATGTTAGATCCACTATGGTACTGTATTCTCACTAATATGTTAGATCCACTATGGTACTGGATTGTCACTATTATGTTAGATCAACTATGGACTGGATTCTCACTATTATGTTAGATCCACTATGGACCGGACGCTCACTATTATGTTAGATCCACTAAGGACTGGATTTTCACTATCATGTTAGATCCACTATGGACTGGACTCTCACTATTATGTTAGATCCACTATGGACTGGACTCTCACTATTATGTTAGATCCACTATGGACTGGACTCTCACTGTTATGTTAGATCCACTATGGAGTGGACTTTCACAATATTATGTTAGATCCACTATGGACTGGACTCTCACTATTATGGTAGATCCACTATGGACTGGACGCTCACTATTATGTTAGATCCACTATGGACTGGACTCTCACTGTTATGTTAGATCCACTATGGAGTGGACTCTCACTATTATGTTAGATCCACTATGGACTGGACTCTCATTATTATGTTAGCTCCACTAGGGACTGGACTTTCACAATATTATGCTAGACCCACTCGACGTCCATTGCATCCGGTCTCCCCTAGAGGGGGGGTCACCCACATCTGCGGTCCTCCCCAAGGTTTCTCATTGTCATTGTCATTGACATCCCACTGGGTTGTTAGTTTTTCCTTGCCCTTATGTGGGATCTGAACAGAGGATGTCGTTGTGGCTTGTGCAGCCCTTTGAGACACTTGTGATTTAGGGCTATATAAATAAACATTGATTGATTGCTTGGAAGATTGAAGGCGGGGAAAATAACCGTAGGAGGTTTTTTGGCTTCAACAAAGGATGAGTAGTGGGGGATGAAATTATTTGAATAAGGAGCGTTGAATTCTGGTTTACGAGCTTAATTCAACTCGTAACCACTGTATAACGTCACATGTTCAATCAAGGCTTCCAAATTATTTGCAAGTATACATACATACTAGGGTTGTACGGTATACCGGAATTAGTATAGTACCGTGATACTAATGAATCATATTCGGTACTATACCGCCTCTGAAAGGTAACCCACGCCCCCGTCGTCGTCACGTCGTGACATTGCTGGTTTACGAGCAGAGTACTTACAAGCAGACACAGTGTGTAGACAGAAAAGGGAGAACGGACGCATTTTGGCTTAAAAACTAAAGATAAAGGTGAAGTTACAACACTGAAACGCCCTCAGGAAGAGTGTTAGAATAATTATGTATAAGTTATCACACAACTCTTATGCTTAAAGGCCGTTGCTATAGTTATTATCAGTTGTGCTGAAGTTGTACTTTTCTATCTGTGCAAAGCCACACAACTTGTAATCTTCCATTGCGAGTTGTCTTGCATCAGTAGTTTGTCTCCAGACCCTGCCTGCTGACAGCCAAGGACGGACTTCGAGTACCTCAATGCAGACAAAACCAAGACAGGGCGAAATCACGAGTGTCAGCACATTTCCATTCTGAATAATCACGTATTGTGTCTACTGGGGCTGCTTGCATTACCCCTCTCTTAAGCAGCAGCCTCAGTGATGTTAACTCGGGAACTCCCGAATAAATAGAGGAGAACGTGGGACTGTACCTTAGAGCGTAAGGTGAAACTGTAACTGAGTGTGCAGCCCAATACGTTTCTCCTCATGAGCAAAATTCAACTCTCTCTCTGTTTGATTCCTTGCTTCTTGTCTCGTTTAAGAGATAGTTTGGTGTTTGAACCTGACAAAGAGGTGCTTTAAGACATGGCTAGCTAGTGTTTTAGCTACTTCTAAATCACTAATTCTGGTCTCCATGGCGACAAATAAGGTAAGTTTCTTACAAGTATCATCCCTGCAGGACGAGGAATAGCTAAACATGCTTCACTACACACCGTAGCTCACCGGCGTCAAAATGTAAACAAACGCCATTGGTGGATCTACACCTGATATCCATTGTAATGATACCAAGTACAGTAGCGTATCGAGTTGATACTACTATGATTACGTCGATATTTTCTGGCATCACAACAACTTCTTTCGTTTTTTTATATTATGTTTATAAACTCAGGAAATATGTCCCTGGACACATGAGGACTTTGAATATGACCAATGTATGATCCTGTAACGACTTGGTATCAGATTGATACCCAAAAATAATGTAAAGTATCAAACAAAAGAAGAATAAGTGATTACTACATTTGAACAGAAGTGTAGATAGAACATGTTAAAAGAGAAAGTAAACAGATATTAACAGTAAATTAACAAGTAGATTTTCTACCACTTGTCCTTAATAATGTTGACAAAATAATAGAAGGGAAAATTAAACAATATGTTTAATTGTTTGTGATGCTGGTCCACTAACATTTTCATTTAATTACTATTTTTTCTTTTTTAATTTTTATATTGTTTTACTTTCTTTTTTATCCAAGAAAATATTTATTTATCTTATCTAAAAAAAAAGAAGAATAAAAAAATAAAAAAAATAAAATAAAAAATAAAAATAAAGGACCTTATATTCACCAGACCTGGTTGTAAATGAAATTAGCTTCGTTTAAAGTTTTTTTTTAAAACCAGGTCCAGTCCAGGTAATGTCCAAGTCGGGTTCAGTAACACACACCTTCATTCATGTACACTGAAAAAAAAAAAAAAAAAATAGAAACATTTTGGAACACAACAGATTGCATATAATCTATAAACAAAATTACATTTTCAAAACAAACAAACAAACAAACAAAAAAAAAAAGTATGTACAGTCCAGATTATGTTCAGGTCACTAAAAATTAGGGAATACAACAACAGATAGCATATAATCTATGACATAATTACACTTTCAACATAAGCCTTTGAGGACTTCCCATCTTTTTTTAATGTTTTTTGGCATCATTATCGTTTTCAACCATGTAACTTTCTAAAGTAAAAAAATACTGAATAAATGTTTTAAAGAAAGTAATACTAAGTGAATATCTGTTTTTGGCCTTAAAAATAAACCTTTTACCGAGTACTATAATTAAATTGATTAAATCATGATTGTCAATGAACTCTCCCAAAATAACAGAAACCACATCAAGCTTCATAAACAAACCAATCCTTAAACACATTTTTTCAACTTCCACCCAAAAAGAAGACACAATATGACAATACCAAAACAAATGCAGGGTGGATTCAGACTCCTGACAACAAAATCGGGAGTCATCCGACTCTGTCATATTCCATAATTTTAACATTTTCCCCGTGGGTAAGAAGTTATAAATAATTTTAATTTGAAAACAACGATTTTGCACATCAATAGTAGTTTTATGACACAATATGTTACTGCATACGTCAGCAGACTAATTAGGAGTCTTTGTTTGTTTACTTACAACTAAAAGACAAGTTGTTTTGTAAATTTACTATTTTATTTAAGGACAAACTTGCAATAAGAAACATATGTTTAATGTACCCTAAGATTTTTTGTTAAAATAAAGCAAATAATGCAATTTTTTATGGTCCCCTTTATTAAGATAGGCACCGAAAAGTATCAAAATAATTTTGGTAGAGGTACCAAAATATTGGTATCGGGACAACACTAATACATACGTACATATATACATACATATATACATACAGTAGTTATAGGCTTTTGTCGGTGAGTGCGTAAAATACTTGTAATACTTAATGTTGCCAATGTTTTAAATTATAGGTAACAACCCCAATTTCACACAGCTATGACTCTATCATCAGGCCCGTGTGTTAAATTACCAAAGTCCTTGCCTGGGTTTGTCAGGGCGACTGTAGCTGTTCAATTACTCCCGGCTGCCAGCTTGGCATTGTGGAGGAGTCTGCCTTCCACCTCGTGTTGCACGCATCAGTCAATTACCTCAATTAATCTGCTGGGAGAACAAAATGGACGTGGAGACCATTTTTGGCGGAGTCCAAATAAACTCCTTTTCCCGTAGCATGAAATGCATTACTGGTAATGAATACAAGCTGCTGTGTTCCCGACCGTTTTAGTCAGATAGCTGCGCTTTTCGGCAAAGGCGATCATGCCAAACATTACGCGCTGGCACGACTAGCTGTCTGAACTCCAGCTTGTTCGCTCCCTTGATAATATTAACTGCAGCCAAAGTGAAGGGTTGAAGACGCACTCTCAGAACAAGGTGGTTGCAGATGGGAGGGCTCGTATCTTCCAAGAGTCCCAAGAAGAGCTTTTGCAGGAAGTGCACGCTTACATCAACTTTTATAAAGGAAGAGCCCAGAACATAAAGAAGAAGAGCAATGCTGTGAAAATGACTAGAGCAGAGGTCACCAAAGTTTTTGACTCGGGGGCCGGGGGCTACCTAGAATTTGGCCAGGGACCGGAATACATTATATATACATACATATATATATATATACACATACATACATACATACATACATATATATATATATATATATACATATATTGGCCCTGCGATGAGGTGGCTACTTGTCCAGGGTGTACCCTGCCTTCCACCCGATTGTAGCTGAGATAGGCTCCAGCGCCCCCCGCGACCCCAAAAGGGAATAAGCGGTAGTAAATGGATGGATGGATATACATATATATACATACATATATATATATACATACATACATATATACATACATACACATATATGAATGTATGTATGTATGTATATATGTATGTATGTATATATATATATATATATATATGTGTGTATGTGTGTATATATATATATATATATATACACACACATACATACATTACGTATATACACATGCATACATATATATTTATACATAAATACATGCATATATAAATACATATATACATACATTTGTAAATACATATATACATACATATATAAATGTGAATGCTCTCCCTGACCACCTGAGGGCACCACAGACTGTGGATGCTTTTAAAAAAGGCTTAAAAACCCTCCTTTAAAAAAAAAAAAAAAAAGCCTTTTTATAGATATATGCACACAAGTTCTAGCTATTAGGCTGTTCTAGTTTTTTAATTATTATTATTATTTTTTTAATTATCTTTTTATTATTATTATTTTTTTCAAAACACTGTAGCACTTTGAGGTTGTGTGCTCAATGTAAAGTGCTATATATACCAATACATATACATATATATACACACACATACATATATACACATACATATACATATATACACACACACATATATACATACATACATACATACATACACACATATGTATATATATATATATATACACACATACATATATACACACATACATATATACACATCAATATACATACAGTATATACACACATATATATACACATTCATATACATATATACACACATATATATACACACCTACATATACATATATACACACATATATATATATATATATATATATATATATATATATATATATATATATATATATATACACCTACATATATACACACACACACACACACACACACACACACACATATTAAAGCATGTGTTAATCACAAAGATTATTCTCAAGGCTTAGGTCAAGCTGTATACAAAAACAAATACTAGACAAATATACTACAAAAGAAGGGACTCATAAAAACGGATGGAAAATGTATTTACATAGAATTACACAGTGCTAAAATAAATCAATTCAAACAAAATTAATAATGCATAATATTATTATGTATGTTTCTTAAACAAACTGTCAATACAATTTGGGTACAAAAGAAAATGCAGCTTCACCACATTAGTTTGCACACACTTATCCTTTATTTCCATCACAACAAACAAAACATATCCATAATAAAAGAAAATAACATGGTGTGTCCAAAAAGGAACAGGAAGAAGCAAACGTTAGTCATAATTATTAGTCATATTTTTTTGCGCTTAAGAAACTTTGCTATGACTGTAGCTCTAAACTTCTTCCGTTTGTTTGATATTGACATTACTGCGACAAATGGTGGAAAGGGGTATTACAACGGAGTACCAATGTGGCCCCAATATGGACTGCTTCTGAGAATCAGATATTTTTAGCAGCCCTCTAGGGGGCGCTTGCGGCCTTACAATGGGCCCTATTTTTAAGAAACACTTCTCAGACAAATACAATTACTAAATGAAATATTAAAAATACGACTAAGGCTAAAACTAATCGGTTTTCAAAGGCGCTGAGGTACCTCTGGTAATTAATTAGTACTTTG
>NC_084561.2:12183823-12223823 GCF_033978685.3 Nerophis lumbriciformis
TGCCCCCCGAGTCAAGGTGGTGACGTGGAGGAGCGTGAATGATAGATGAAGATGCACGACTGCAGACAGACCATCAGATTAGTGGTTCGTTGTATCTCATCTTGTAGTGTAATCAATGCCGTCCATCCCGCGCTCGTTGGTTTGATCTGCTACCTCACGACGTCTCGTCCCAGTGACGGCCAGGCTCGTACGCCAGAACTATAAAACCGTGCAATCAGACCACCGCACAATTACACACTGCCGTACAGCAACTATTTTCACCATTGCGCTAATAGAAGCCAGCCTTGAAGTTGTGCTGTTGATGATTAGTCTTCTCTTTTTACTTGTTAATGGGATGTGATATGCCGAAGATCCTCTATAGTCCTGCCAATGGCCGACGTTACACTGTGCTAGTGAGCGGGACGTTGCAGTACACATGATTTAAAAAGGAAAAAATATGTTTTTTAAAAAATGGATTTTCATGTGGATTACTGAATAATACAAATCCAGCCATAAATCAGCAGTAATGACTCAGCACAGAATTCACGCAGATAAACACAAAATTAATTAAAACCTCAGAGAGAGAGGCTTGAGTGTGCAAGCGTCATGTTATCATTTCTATTGCAAGAGGAATAAACAATCCAAAAATACCACAATAGCAATGTTCACATGTACTTTAGTACTGTGCATAAGTACACTTTAAGATTGCAGTTTTTAAAAAGGATAAACTGTAAATTCAGAACTAGAAGTCGCTGCTTTTTTCTTATGCTTTGTACACTGCGGATTATGAAACGATGCGGTTAATCTATGGATTTGCTTCCGCTGACAGCCATATTTCATAAGGTTTTAAAGAAAAATAAAATAAGCAAAGACACTGAGAAGGTATAGGTAGGTAGGTAGGTCTTTGTTGTCATTGCACAAGTACAACAAAACTTTGTTTTCATCAAAGACCCGTTCAAGATTAGATAAACAAACAGTGTACAGGGTTACACAACAGGAACGCTGATGGTTCGCCACAAGGCGGCCCGTAAAAGATGGGAAAAAAGGTAAACGCCGGGGAAAGATGAGTAAAAAAATACAATCTAGACTGATATCCTAAGGGGGCCTAGTCTGGAGTGGGCAAAAACCTCCATAGCAAAGCAGATATATGTATTACAACATACATGTCAAGATATCTAGCAACAGAGGGGGGGTAGTGGGGGCCACGGTGGAAGGCTGCAGCTCTGCAGGCGCTGCCCATCCGCTTAAGTGTGCAAGCTTCACGTTATCATTTCTATTGCAAGAGAAATAAACAATCCAGAAATACCACAATAGCAATTTTCACAGGTTCTGTAGTACTGTGCATAAGTACACTTTAAGATTGCAGTTTTTAAAAAGGATAAACTGTAAATTCAGAACTAGAAGTCGCTGCTTTTTTCTTATGCTTTGTACATTGCGGATTATGAAACGATGCGGTTAGTTTTTTAGTTTAGTCTTTATTTGAAGGGACAATGCACAGAAACATTAAGCTCAAAGACAGATATGTTCTGTACCAGATTATAGCTAAATAGCTCATTTCCATCTGCAGTCCCTGGCTACCTAAATTAAAGGGATACAAAAATCATGCATTAAAATTATGATAATAAAATCATACTATAGCATGTAATCGAATTAAGAAAAGTCATAAAATGCCCTTTCATGAACACATACTTAATATACAATACAACCACACCTCATATACATCATCACACAAACACAATACATGCTTTTGTTCACATCTGTCATCATTTGTAAAAACAACCATGATTTTAACACACGCACCTCACAATTTACAACAAAAATGCTCTCATGGATAAATATAATACACATTAAGTTGATGTGTCAAGCATAGTGGCCACCTTAGTGACCGTGTGAGCAGCTTTGATTGCTCCAAAGCCACTTTTTTAATTTCAATTGTGAATGAAGAGTAATCTGTTACACTTTTCAAGTTTGTTGTGAGGTTAATCTATGGATTTGTTTCCGCTGACGACCATATTGCATAAGGTTTTGAAAAAAATAAAATAAGCAAAGACACTGAGAAGGTATAGGTAGGTGGGTCTGTATTGTCATTGCACAAGTACAACAAAAATGTGTTTTCCGAGAGCGAATAATAGAAAGGCGTTTAATTCGCCAAAATTCACCCATTTAGAGTTTGGAAATCGGTTAAAAAAATATATGGTCTTTTTTCTGCAACATCAAGGTATATATTGACGCTTACATAGGTCTGGTGATAATGTTCCCCTTTAAAGACGATAGGATGCCACCTGAAAAGCAGCATGGTCAATTAGCTGATGATTACCCCCCCCCCTCCCGCCAGACTTGGAGTGATGCCTTTGAGTGGATTGTCAGTAAATACTGACGTATACAGATGTACATCTGGCAGCCAAGAAAGAGGAAAAAAAGCAACAAAAGAATAACGCTCCACGGGCTTTAATGGGCTTAAATGGCTTACCTGAGCAACAGCAAACCACATCCTGTTCAGCACGCCCGAAGGTCCCCGTCAGTCTTGGCCCTGAAACGAGCCTTTCACGGAGGAAAAGAATGTGTCAAAGCAAAGTGAAATGTTTACGTTATGAAAATAATTCTTTGCAAAGTGTGCTGAATCGTGAAAAAAAGAAGAGTGCTTTGTTTAAATGGCAGTGGTACCAAGTACCAGCTCAGAAAACACTTGGCTCTCCAAGTACCACCATAATGACCAACATTAAAATATAGTAGCATAGTAGGCCTACATATTCGATAATACAAGGCAGAGGTTTTATTTAACAAGTACCATAAATTCCAGTTTTCAAGTTTTCTCCAATGCGTTGAACCCTGCGGCTTATAAAACGGTGCGGCTAATTTATGGATTTTTCTTTGCTCAGCTTGAAAAAAACAAACAAGCAAATACACTGAAAAGGTGTGTTTGTGTTCGTGCTGTGGCGCCATCTTTTGGACGAGTTCGCTCACTGCGAGGTGCTGCAGCGCTCTTTTGTTTCGAGCTGTGAACCTGAAGCGCAATTGCCGTTCTGTTTTCTAAGTCGTCCATAGCGTTTCGACTCGGAAGGTTTCGTCGTTCACCGCTCCAAGTAACGTTTGCAAGTTTTACAATACAACTAAAACAATTCATACTTTCTAAACTGTCCCATGTGTGATGTTTGTAGGAGTGTTTTCATGCATATTTGTACGAGATATCGTAATGTAATCAAACAAGCGTCGTTAGCTATAACTATTAAGCTAACACATTTACGAGTGTCTGTTAGTATTATTAATTTACAATGGCATTCTTTTTGTATTGTTCCAGTTTCACAAATTTCTCAGTAAATTCACCAAAACGTCACCGCGGATTTATTGAGTCTGTTTAGCGGATCGGATAGAAATTTAGTGGGTACACCTTAAATACCGGTGCACTCTATAGTCCGGAGAATTTGGTATACAGTGTTCCCTCGTTTAACGCTGGGTTTACGTTCCAAAAAATACCCGCTTGTCGTAGAAGTTGATTTTATTTTCGTCGTTTATGTGTTTTTGTTCACCACTCCAAATAATGTTTGTAAGTTTTACAATACAACTAAAACAATTCATACTTACTAAACTGTCCAATTTGTGACGTCTGTAGGACTGTTTTCATGCATATTTGTACGAGATATCGTAATGTAATCAAACAAGCGTCGTTAGCTATAACTAATAAGCTAACACATTTACGAGTGTCTGTGTTAGTATTATTCATTTACAATGGCATTCTTTTTGTATTGTTCCAGTTTCACAAATTTATCAGTAAATTCACCAAAACGTCACCGCGGATTTATTGAGTCTGTTTAGCTGATCGGATATAAATTTAGTGGGTACACCTTAAATTCCGGTGCGCTCTATAGTCCGGAAAATTTTGGATACAGTGTTCCCTCATTTAACGCTGGGTTTACGTTCCAAAAAATACCCGCTTGTCGTAGAAGTTGATTTTATTTTCGTCGTTTTTTATGTGTTTTCGTTCACCACTCTAAGTAACGTTTCCAAGTTTTACAATACAACTAAAACAATTCATACTTACTAAACTGTCCAATGTGTGACGTCTGTAGGACTGTTTTCATGCATATTTGTACGAGATATCGTAATGTAATCAAACAAGCGTCGTTAGCTATAACTAATAAGCTAACACATTTACGAGTGTCTGTGTTAGTATTATTCATTTACAATGGCATTCTTTTTGTATTGTTCCAGTTTCACACATTTCTCAGTAAATTCACCAAAACGTCACCGCGGATCATCCTGAAGTGACTGTTGTGGTTTGACTAAGGGGAGATGACGGCTCGGACACCAGGGGGCAGTAATGTTCAATAATTTATTATATATATAGTCAATCCATCCATCCATCCATCCATCCATCTTCTTCCGCTTATCCGAGGTCGGGTCGCGGGGGCAGCAGCTTAAGCAGGGAAGCCCAGACTTCCCTCTCCCCAGCCACTTCGTCCAGCTCCTCCCGGGGGATCCCAAGGCGTTCCCAGGCCAGCCGGGAGAGATAGTCTTCCCAGCGTGTCCTGGGTCTTCCCCGTGGCCTCCTACCGGTCGGACGTGCCCGAAACACCTTCCTAGGGAGGCGTTCGGGTGGCATTCTGACCAGATGCCCGAACCACCTCATCTGGCTCCTCTCTATGTGGAGGAGCAGCGGCTTTACTTTGAGCTCCCCCCGAATGACAGAGCTTCTCACCCTATCTCTAAGGGAGAGCCCCGCCACTCGGCGGAGGAAACTCATTTCGGCCGCTTGTACCCGTGATCTTGTCCTTTCGGTCATGACCCAAAGCTCATGACCATAGGTGAGGATGGGAACGTAGATCGACCGGTAAATCGGAGGAGTTCAAGTATAGTCAATATATATGATAATAATAATAATAATAATAATAATAATAATAAGAAACAATACTAACTAATAAACTACACTAAGGAAATGGAGAGTGTCAAAACCCAGGAGTGTACGTGTGTAGTTAGCTGAGGTGTGTGTTACCAAGTGTTGTCGAGAGCAAAGGAACACGGAAGTCCGTGGGGCCGGCAGATGATCCAGGGGCGGAAGCGGGGTCGAGAGGCAGGAGCGAGTCGTCGTAGTCTGGGGGCTAGCGAGGAGTCGAGAACCAGGAAGCACGAGGGAGGCAGGGAAGATCCAGGACCACAAGACCACAGCTTGACTCTGGGATGCACACAGGGAACTGCGGGGTGAGTGAGGACACGACAATCGACGCAGGGAAAACACAGAGATCAGGATAGAAGGCAACTAGGAAGCTGGAGACGAGCTTACGGTACGCCAACAGAAGGTTATATTCCGGCGCGGGATGGCAGGTTGAGCAGGCTTAAGAAGGCAGCTCGGTCATCACAGGCAGCTGTGCTGATTGCCGGTGAATGATTGCAGCTGGCGGCTGCTGCAGGGCGGAGACGCGCCCGGCGCGTCCCTGGATGTCCGCGACCGTGGGCGTGTCCCGAGGTGCGACAAGCAGAGCGCGAGGATGAGGGCGCATTGGAATGCGCCCTGGCCGTGACAGCGACTGTCAGAAAGTGACTTGAAGATGATCTGTAAAACATAATCTATGTAACATTTTGACCAAAGAACCACCATTACATGTTATGTAAACCAGAGTTGTTCAACCTTTTTTGAGCCAAGGCACATTTCTTGCGTTGAAAAAATTTGGAGGCACACCACCAGCAGAAAAAAAAAAAAAAAAACGAAACTCAGTTGACAGTAAAAAGTCGTTGTCGCAATTGTTGGATATGACTTTAAACCATAACCAAGCATGCATCACTATAGCTCTTGTCTCAAAGTAGGTGTACTGTCACCACCTGTCACATCACACCCTGACTTATTTGTAGTTTTTTGCTGTTTTCCTGTGTGTAGTATTTTAGTTCTTGGCTTGTACTCCTATTTTGGTGTTTTTTTCTATTTTTTTGGTATTTTCCTGTAGCAGTTTCATGTCTTCCTTTTAGCGATATTTCCCGCATCTACTTTGTTTTTAGCAATCAAGAATATT
The DNA here is from genome assembly GCF_033978685.3 of Nerophis lumbriciformis. NCBI lineage: Eukaryota > Metazoa > Chordata > Actinopteri > Syngnathiformes > Syngnathidae > Nerophis > Nerophis lumbriciformis. The sequence goes on from NC_084561.2 coordinate 12,189,805, forward strand.
TCAGTTGTTTTTATCCTTCTTTGCGGGGACATTGTTGATTGTCATGTCATGTTCGGATGTACATTGTGGATGCTGTCTTTGCTCCACAGTAAGTCTTTGCTGTCGTCCAGCATTCTGTTTTTGTTTACTTTGTAGCCAGTTCAGTTTTAGTTTCGTTGAGCTTCAATGCCTTTTTTTTCGGGGCACTCACCTTTTGTTTATTTTTGGTTTAAGCATTAGACACCTTTTTACCTTCACACTGCCTCCCGCTGTTTCCGACATCTACAAAGCAATTATCTACCGGCTGCCACCTACTGATATGGAAGAGTATTGGGGCGGGATAGCTCAGTTGGTAGAGTGGCCGTGCCAGCAACTTAAAGGTTCCAGGTTCGATCCCCGCTTCTGCCAACCTAGTCACTGCCGTTGTGTCCTTGGGCAAGACACTTTACCCGCCTGCTCCCAGTGCCACCCACTCTGGTTTAAAAATGTAACTTAGATATTGGGTTTCACAATGTAAAGCGCTTTGAGTCACTAGAGAAAAGCGCTATATAAAAATAATTCACTTCACTTCACTATTACACGGTCACTCTGCCGAGCTCTAGACAGCACAGACACTCAACAACAACACATCATTTGCAGACTATAATTACTGGTGGGGCGGTATAGTTCGGTTGATAGAGTGGCCGTGCCAGCAACTTGAAGGTTCCAGGTTCGATCCCCGCTTCTGCCAATCTAGTCACTGCCGTTGTGTCCTTGGGCAAGACACTTTACCCACCTGCTCCCAGTGCCACCCACCCGGGTTTAAAAATGTAACTTAGATATTACCCTGCGATGAGGTGGCGACTTGTCCAGGGTGTACCCCGCCTTCTGCCCGAATGCCGCTGAGATAGGCTCCAGCACCCCCCGCGACCCCAAAAAGGGACAAGCGGATGGATGGATGGATAATTACTGGTTTGCAAACAATATTTTTAACCCAAATAGGTAGAAATTAGATAATCTCCCACTGCACACCAGACTGTATCTCATGGCACAGTGGTTGAAAAACACTGATGTAGACTGTCATGTCTTTTGATCATGTTTTTGTTTGGCCATGTGCTGTTTGGTTTTTGGACACTTAGTTCCTGCTTTTTCACTCCCTTGTTTTGTTTCCATGGTTACCCATTAGTGTCACCTGTTGCTCATTTGAACACACGCACCTGTGTTAATCATGTCACTGTTATTTAAGCCTGTCTTTTTCTGTTGGTCGTCCTGGCGACATTACCTCTGTTACGTCTACTACCCATGCTACTCATGTTTAACATAGTTCAGTGCTGTTCGTTCTGGTCACAGTAAGTGGTATTTATTTCATGTCCATATTTTTGCCTTTGTGCTAATTTTTTTTGTTTCATAGCCAAGTTTGTTCTCCGCTTTGTGCGCGCCTTTTGTTGGTACTTTTTGTTAGTGTTATACAGAGGTGGGTAGAGACTTTAGAGATTTATTACTCAAGTAAAAGTAAGGAGTAGTCACCCAAATATTTACTTGAGTAAAAGTAAAAAGTATGTTGTGAAAAAACTACTCAAGTACTGAGTAACTGATGAGTAACATACACACTCATATCATATATATATATATATATATATATATATATATATGTATATATATATATTTATATATATACACACATATACATTGATATATACAGTATATAATTTATATTTATTTATTTTGATGTTAAAGGTGTTTTAATGAATATACATGCATGTTTAACATATAGATTCCTTTCTTTCATGAAGACAAGAATATAAGTTGGTGTATTACCTGATTCCGATGACTTGCGTTGATTGTAATCAGACAGTAGTGCTGATAACGTCCACGTTTTCAAATGGAGGAGAAGAAAAGTTCCTCCTTTCTGTCTAATACCACATGAAAGTGGTGGGTTTTTTGCATCTTATTTGTCCAGCTTCCATATTCGTTTTTATACACTTTACAAGAAATATATTGGCGGCAAACTCCGTAGCTTGCTAGCTTGTTTGCGCTGGCTTTCGGAGACTCTTGTTTTGAAAGCGCAGGCGCGATGGAGCGGCACTTTTATTGTGAAGACAGGAACGTCCTCATGTGCGGTCAGTCTTTAGGCTTTTGACGGGATGTACGGTTGAAATAAAAAATTATCTTTTTTCCTTCACACTTTTGATTGATTGACTGAAACTTTTATTAGTAGATTGCACAGTACAGTACATATTCCGTACAATTGACCACTAAATGGTAACACCCCAATAAGTTTCAACTTGTTTAAGTCAGGTCATGTGACCGCCTGGCTCTGTTTGATTGGTCCAACGTCACCAGTGACTGCATCTGATTGGTGGAACGAAGTAAAACGTCACCAGTAAGGCAGGCACTTTGAAGGTCTGTCTGACAAACCAAAACAAACAAAGCGTGCATTAACAGATCGATAAAAATTTGTAGCGAGTAGCGAGCTGAATGTAGATAAAAGTAGCGGAGTAAAAGTAGCGTTCCTTCTCTATAAATATACTTAAGTAAAAGTAAAAGTATGTTGCATTAAAACTACTCTTAGAAGTACAATTTATCCCAAAAGTTACTCAAGTAGATGTAACGGAGTAAATGTAGCGCGTTACTACCCACCTCTGGTGTTATATTAAATCATGTATCTACCTTCATCCGATGTCCACTCCAGTTCGTTTGCATCTTGGGAAAGCAATCCTCGCAGGAAACTGCGCCACAGTCCACGTCGTGACATAGACCACAAGGAAGGGTTTTTCCATTTAGAAAAAAAGGGTAATAATATGACTCCTTTAACGCGCCCTATAATCCGGTGCGCCTTATATATGAAAACATATCAAACAGACCATTCATCGGCAGTGCGCCCTATGGTCCGGAAAATACGGTACTTTAATCAAGTGATTCTTCAGCGTAGCACAGTTTGAGAATGACTGATGTTTGGTGTATGAGGCTAAACATGCAAAATTAGCTGTTCTTTCCTGGCATCAGTTGCAAAGTGTTTGGGCGACACCAAATCCTGCCACCTACCCACAGTGTATGATTAGCAAAAGTCCCAATAGTAATTAATATCATGTGTAGGAGGAGTTCAGTCATTGAGGTTTGGGAGTGCCATCCTAAGGTAAAAGGAACATCTTGCAGTAGTTTGTGGTATTTGTGAAGGGGGTACAATTCCGTGCAGACAGTTCCGTTCATGACTCAAACTGAAGGACTCGTTTCTTTCTTGTTTTTCTATTTTTTTTTTTCTAGAAAAGATGAATCCACTGAGAAACAAAAAATAAAAAAAGAAGCATAAAAATGGCTGGGAGTGTAATGAGCAAAAGCGAAAATAGAAGTGCTGCTATGTTGCAGGCTGCCGCTCCTCATTTATCTGCAAATCTTTCACCTCAGGTCAACTTTGAACCTTCCTTCTCCGGTCCATAAAAACGCCTCCGCAGAACATTTCCTCCCCGTGAACCCGAGGAATTGTTAATTGCTCCATTTAAGGATGGAGATAACTGAAAGTAAAACAGGCATATTGGCTTGGACGTGAGGTTTTTACCAAACGAGACTGCACAGGTGTTGAGTTTTTAAATCAGGACTTTATCAGTTTTGGCCCATTATCTGTGACCAGTAGAAATCAATGGATAGGTTCATGGGTTAGCCATTTTGTGCGGTAATTACCTCCGCCAGGGTTTTGTCAGTTAATTAGTAAGACAGCTCAAAAAGTTACCGGTGGATTTTAATGAAACTTTCAGGAAATGTAAGACATTGGACCAGAGTTGGCTGTAGGCTTTGTGTGGCCCTGAACAATGTTTATGGCCCAATTTCCATCTTTAATATTACTTTTTTTTTTTATTAGACTTCTCAACGTGATAACCCGGAAGCACAATAGAAGCCCAGAAGCCCACAATATTTACATGTTTCTGTTTTTGATTTTTTAATGTGTTTCATCAAGTGTTCAAACCAGTGATGTCATTTGGCCTTTTTTTATATATATATATATATATATATATATATATATATATATATATATATATATATACACATACATACACATACGTATATATGTACATATGATACTTGCCAACCCTCCCGAATTTTCCGGGAGACTCCCGAAATTCAGCGCCTCTCCCGAAAACCTCCCGGGACAAATATTCTCCCGAAAATCTCCCGATTTTCAGCCGGAGCTAGAAGCCACGCCCCCTCCAGCTCCATGCGGACCTGAGTGAGGACAGCCTTTTTTCATGAAGGGAGGACAATAGGGTGACAAGAACTAAATCATCCAGACTAGAGATACATTGTGTTATTATGTTTATCTTACCTAAAAATAAATATATTCATTAATTTAATTTTTTTTTTTTTAAATACATGTCTACTATATTTTGCTAAAAACATCAAAATTAATTGTATTTTTATTTGTATTTTTTCCTGACTCCTTATTACATCCAGCCATAGAATTATACATTAAAATAAACATATTTGAAATAATTGATTTTATCATAATAATTCATTTAAAATGACCATATTTAATTATTAAAATAATTGCTTGTTTATCAACAACTTTAGCATTTTATTCATTACATTTTGAAGCTCTCAGAAGCCAAGTTATGTTATATTCCTTAATATTTATTTATGCAAGTTTGAAGTATCAATTATCTAAACACAGTTTTGTTTGCATATTTTCAGGATGTATATATATATATATATATATATATATATATATATATATATATATATATATATATATATATATAAAATACTTGACTTGGTGAATTCTAGCTGTCAATATACTCCTCCCCTCTTAACCACGCCCCGCCCCACCCCGACCACGCCCCCACCTACCACCTCCCGAAATTGGAGGTCTCAAGGTTGGCAAGTATGGTGTATATATATATATATATATATATATATATATATATACATACATAGCTAGATAGATAGATATGCCGGCCCCCGGACACATTTTATAATTTAAAATTTGGCCCCCCGAGTCAAAATAATTGCCCAGGCCTGATATAGAGGGGTGGGGGGTTGGGTGAGGGGGCTTCTTAAAATACTCTTAAACACCCCTTGAAGTATTTTTTTTTTTTTTTTTTTTTGTTAATATGTTTTTATTTTGTTTTGGTCAGTTTTGTTTTGTATTTTACAGCAGAGTGCAGATACATTTAATATAAAGTAGCCAGAATGTGAGTTTTAATAATAATAGTGTAACGTTTTTTTTTTGTTTTTTTTACCAAGTACAACTTCAGAAAAAAACCCGTCTCTGACAAACATCAAAATACAGTAACATAGTAGGCCTAAGTATTCAAGGAAAGTCTGGGTTTCCCTGCTTAGGCTGCTTCCCCCGCGACACAACCTCGGATAAGCGGAAGAAGATGGATGGATGGATGGACACACTCTGGTTTCATGAAACATCTCAACTATAATGCCAGGTATTTGAAGTTTTTATTTAAAGTAATGAAATAACTACTTCCTCGAGTATTTATTGCATTTTTTAATTCTGTTTTTGGTAAAGAAACAACGAACTATAATTAATTACTTTTTTTTAAAGTAATTTTACAAACACTGTGAATAAGTAACAAGTGATTAATTTTTGAGGGGTTAGTTTGGATCACTGTCTGGATTTTTTAAAGTATTATTATTAAAGGGTTTTTTTTTACTACTGAGAGATGAAGAGCGCAGGCCTGGAGACTATTTTGTTTTCTCAACAATAACGAGTCAGAATTATGCAATACTATTGAATGAAGGGAATCAGACAGACGGCATGGTAATTATTTAGATTTCACCTTGCATTCACTTGAATATTAGTACCTGTAAATTAAGTCAGCCAACTGTTCATATTTTACATATTATGCATAATTCATCCTTCGGGAAGACTATTTGATTTTGGAGGAAGTTCTGAAGTACAATGGGAATAGAATGTCCCATGTTTCACTGTTGTTTGAATTGTAGGGAATTGATATCATCTTTTGTTTACCACATTTAGATCCTGCATTAGCTTCAGAAATCAAATCAATGTCAATCAATCAATCAATCAATCAATCAATCAATGTTTACTTATATAGCCCTAAATCACGAGTGTCTCAAAGGGCTGCACAAGACACAGCGGCATCCTCGGTTCAGAGCCCACATAAGGGCAAGGAAAAACTCAACCCAATGAGACAATGAGAAACCTTGGAGGGGACTGCAGATGTGGGGATCCCCCTGGGCGACCGGTGCAATGGACGTCAAGTGGCTCTAGCATAATATTGTGAGAGTCCAGTCCATAGTGGATCTAACATAATAGTGTGAGAGTCCAGTCCATAGTGGATCTAACATAATAGTGTGAGAGTCCAGTCCATAGTGGATCTAACATAATAGTGAGAATCCAGTCAATAGTGGATCTAGTTAATGGTGTGAGAGTCCAGTCCATATTGGATCTAGTTAATAGTGTGAGAGTCCAGTCCATAGTGAATCTAACATAATAGTGTGAGAGTCCAGTCCATAGTGGATCTAACATAATAGTGTGAGAGTCCAGTCCATAGTGGATCTAACATAATAATGAGAATCCAGTCCATATTGGATCTAGTTAATAGTGTGAGAGTCCAGTCCATAGTGGATCTAACATAATGGTGTGAGAGTCCAGTACATAGTGGATCTAACATAATAGTGAGAGTCCAGTCCATAGTGAATCTAACATAATAGTGTGAGAGCCCAGTCCATAGTGGATCTAACATAATAGTGAGAATCCAGTCCATAGTGGATCCAACATAATAGTGAGAGTCAAGTCCATAGTGGATCTAACATAATAGTGAGAGTCCAGTCCATAGTGGATCTAACAAAATAGTGAGAATCCAGTCCATAATGAATCCAACATAATAGTGAGAGTCCGGTCCATAGTGAATCTAACATAATAGTGTGAGAGTCCAGTCCACAGTGGATGTAACATAATAGTGAGAGTCCAGTCCATAGTGGATCTAACATAATAGTGTGAGAGTCCAGTCCATAGTGGATCTAACATAATAGTGAGAGTCCAGTCCATAGTGGTTCTAACATAATAGTGAGAGTCCAGTCCATAGTGGATCTAACATAATAGTGAGAGTCCAGTCCATAATGGATCCAACATAATAGTGAGAGTCAAGTCCATAGTGGATCTAACATAATAGTGAGAGTCCAGTCCATAGTGGATCTAACATAATAGTGAGAGAGTCCAGTCCATAGTGGATCTAACATAATAGTGTGAGAGTCCAGTCCACAGTGGATCTAACATAATAGTGAGAGTCCAGTCCACAGTGGATCTAATATAATAGTGAGAGTCCAGTCCATAGTGGGACCAGCAGGAGACCATCCCGAGCGGAGACAGGTCAACAGCGCAGAGACGTCCCCAACCGATGCAAATCAAGTTGTATCTAATTGTAGAAAAACAATGGTCTGGGGGAAAGGGAAGTATGGTTGAGTATGTCCAATTAGAGAAAGGAGTAAATAGAACAGTGACGTAGTGTATGTGGGGCAGAGCGGGTATGTCAGTGCTGCAGTCTGCCAGGGAACAGAGTTTAAAAAAGGGAGGCGACATGCAAGTGTGTGAGAGAGAGGGGGAGCTGGAGGACCGTAATGGAGGTCAGCCTCATAGTTCCCTTCCATAGTTGAGACGGATGCTCACAAGTGTTGCGATGCGAGTGTGGAGTTTTCCCACCAGGCAATGGCAGGGGACTGAGCCAAACGGCTTATGAAAAAAGATAATCAACGTCCAAATATTCAACACACTTATGTTCAGGGCCGTAACCAGGATTTGAGAACTACAGAGGTCGAAAAAACTGGTGGTCCAAGAGGAGCTTTGAAAGGCTGAAATCAAGAGTGTCAGTACCATATAGACCAGACCTGGGAAAATTAAGGCCCAGGCCCGTTGAGCTTTTCAATCTGGCCCGCCGGACATTCCCAAATAATTTTTTTTAGGTCTTTAAGATGGAAAGTGTAGCTGCCATTATGATGTGCAGTGATGTTTTCTAATGACCGTAAGTCTTCAACTATACCAAGTATTTCAATGGTTGGAATCTGCGCTTTTGCATGATATACTAGTTACTAGGGATGTCCGATAATATCGGACTGCTGATATTACATTTTAAAGCATTTATCGGCCGATAATATCGGAAATTATCGGTATCGGTTTTAAAATTATCGGTATCGGTTTCAAAAAGTAAAATTTAAGACTTTTTAAAACGCCGCTGTGTACAGAGCGCCAATAAACCTTAAAGGCACTGCCTCTGCGTGCCGGCCCAATTACATAATATCTACGGCTTTTCACTCACACAAGTGAATGCCATGCATACTTGGTCAACAGCCATACAGGTCACACTGAGGGTGGCCGTATAACCAACTTTAACACTGTTACAAATATGCGCCACACTGTGAACCCACACCAAACAAGAATGACAAACACATTTCGGGAGAACATCCGCACCGTAACACAACATAAACACAAAAGGACAATCAAACAGAGCCATGATTAACTGCACATCAAGTTTCAGCGGCAGACAACAACAAGCTTAAGCTTACATGAACTCAACGTCAAATTTGAGGAAGCACATGGCGGTAAGTAACGTTAGTAGATATTTTGGCTGTCACCGTAGGCTGATGTTAGCTTCCCTGCTATGAATCACTGTCAAATGTACATCGTGTGGGGACATTTGTTAACGCACATAAACAGACAGACACACACACACAGTCGCACACACACACACACACATGCATAGAAACACCAATCAGAAGTGCACAGTGTGTTCCCAGATGTAGCCCACACCTATCAGTTTATGGTTTGTGTAAATGCTAACTTGTTATTTTCCTTTGTAATCTCTGCCTACTGAGCCTATGGTGCTGTTAAGTTATTGTTTGCCTTAATTTTTTTTATGTTAATGTATTATTATTTAATATATATTATTGTTTTAGTTGCTTAAGAGGTATTCCTGGCTCTGAATTTGCTCATTGCTATTTTTTTTTGTTTTTGTGCATTATTTGTCATCATTAAACGAACAGGTTACTCATCAGTTACTCAGTACTTGAGTAGTTTTTTCACAACACACTTTTTACTTTTACACTACGGTATAGCTCGGTTGGTAGAGCGGCCGTGCCAGCAACTTGAGGGTTCCAGGTTCGATCCCCGCTTCCGCCATCCTAGTTACTGCCGTCGTGTCCTTGGGCAAGACACTTTACCCACCTGCTCCCAGTGCCACCCACACTGGTTTAAATGTAACTTCGATATCAGGTTTCACTATGTAAAGCGCTTTGAGTCACTAGAGAAAAGCGCTATATAAATATAATTTACTTCACTTCAAGTAAATATTTGGGTGACTACTCCTTACTTTTACTTGAGTAATAAATCTCTAAAGTAACAGTACTCTTACTTGAGTACAATTTCTGGCTACTCGACCCACCTCTGACTAATTGTTAATCTATAGAAAGGAGCTGTTGGAAGCAAACGTTTCTCTTGGGTCCGTGACAAGCCGTGCATGCATTCTGTCTGTGCAGGAACTCCAAGTGATGTGTGGACAAAACATCCCTCTGCAATCCATTTTAAAGAAGGAATGGTTCGGATTAACTTTTTTTCAACACAGGCCAGCATTTTCTTGACATTAGTAATACAAGTTGTTCTTTCAAATTCCCATATAAGATGCTCGAGTGTCCCAACAAAACCCTTATGGCAGGTCGAGTTGAACAAGCACCGGCAGATCAAAGCGTGCAGGGATTTCTTTTTTAGACCTAAAATCCAACGCTCGTTATGGTCGCAGCATGTTTCGTCGGACTGCGTTTGATTAACAACAAATAGGATTGTATTGAAGCCAAAGACATTAATGCAAACTCGGTAATCAGAAAAACAGCTGTGACATGTTTTTGTTATTCTGACAGTGTGTGTAATAATTCCTACTCGGTCTTAAAAGAGATTTGAATCGCTTAAAATACAACAACCATAAAAACATGCATTATTACAGATTGTGGTCTTCGGGAAGCAATTATGCAAAAAGAATTGGCATCAGTCCGTCGCATCTGTGACTATTTCTAGACCAGTGTTTTTCAACCACTGCGCCGTGAGATACAGTCTGGTGTGCCGTGGGAGATGATGTCATTTTACCTATTTGGGTTAAAAATATTATTTGCAAACCAGTAATTTTAGTCTGCAAATGATGTGTTGTTGTTGAGAGTCTGTGCTGTCTAGAGCTCGGCAGAGTAACCGTGTAATACTCTTCCATATCAGTAGGTGGGAGCCGGTAGCCAATTCGTTTGTAAACAGCGGGAGGCAGAGTGCAGGTAAAAAGGTGTCTAATGCTTAAACCAAAAATAAACAAACGGTGAGTGGCCCTAAGAAAAGGCATTGAATCTTAAGGAAGGCTATGCAGAACGAAACTAAAACTGAACCGGCTACAAAGTAAACAAAAACAGAATGCTGGACGACAGCAAAGACTTACTGTGGAGCAGAGACGGCGTCCAAAATGTACATCCGAACATGACATGACAATCAACAATGTCCCCACAAAGAAGGATAAAAACAACTGAAAAATTCTTGATTGCTAAAACAAAGTAGATGCAGGGAAATATCGCTCAAAAGGAAGACATGAAACTGCTACAGGAAAATACCAAAAAAAAGAGAAAAAGCCACCAAAATCGGAGCGCAAGACAAGAACTAAAACACGACACATAGGAAAACAGAAAGAAACTCCAAATAACTCAGGGTGTGATGTGACAGGGGGTGACAGTACATCTACGTTGAGACAAGAGCTATAGTGATGCATGCTTGGTTATGGTTTAAAGTCATATCCAACAATTACGACAACGACTTTTTACTGTCAACTGAGTTTAGTTTTTTAATGATGTCTGCTTGTGTTGTGCCTCCGCATTTTTTCAACGCAAAAAATGTGCCTTGACTCAAAAAAGGTTGAAAAACACTGCGCTAGACAGCACTTACAGATGCTGAGTTCAAACAAGTATATATTAAAATTTCGAACCAGAACTCTACTGGTTTTAATAGTTGAATAGCAACTATAAACGACACTGGCAGTAGTCAGTAGTCAAGCTTAATGTTCTCTGATACACATACAGGGTGGGTTTTTTCTTGTATTTTAGTTAAGTCATGTAAAAAAGGTAAACATGGTGGGCTATAGCCTACTAGGAGCGTGCAGCTACACAACAGCTGAGCACACAATAGCAAACGAGCTAGACCTACGTAACAAGTGTCCTTAATTAGGGATGGGTACCGTTTACATTTGAACCGATACAGTCCCAATTTTTACCAGTTTCCGGTGCTTTTAAGCACGTTAATATTGATTGTTTTTGATGATAAAATCACATTTTGATTGCAACATTGAAACATGAGCTGATTACGATAACTGCTTGTTGTATCTTTCTTGACAATTTGCAAACGGCGTTGCAAGTCCAAAACGTTAGACGGCAGAAGTGCATGGTGTGTTTTTTTGCTTTTCGTTGTGCCATAAAAAGTGTTGATACTGTAAGTCTTGTACTTTCGAGTAATTGTAACATGCCTCTTTGCTGTAGTTTTCATTAACACATTCGAAATCGCCATGTAAAATTGCTGATGCTAATCAGTAGCATGTCAATGGCAAGCCTATATATATATATTAGCATCAGGCTAATGCCTTTTTGGAAATTGTGGAACCTTGCTTTAATGGCGTTGGAGCGTTTTGTTTTTTCAGTCAATTTCTTTGTTGGCATTGAAAACTGCTCTCAGTGCTGCTGGAGTGACCGGCAAGTGTTTAAGTGCGAAGAGTCGGCAACCGGGCGTGACGTCACGCGCAACCCATGTACCGTAAAATGACACTGCTGGATTTTACGTGAATCGGTGCCTGGTGGCACCGGCAAAATTGTGCCAAAAAAGTACCGGATTCGGTACCTATTTCTGTCCTTGATTGAACAATATTTTAGTCTGAAATACGTCATTTTAGTAAATATAAACACATATCTAGTTATTACAGTCAATCATTACTCACTGATACAAAGCATCCAAGGCAGAAGCGTATTAGAAATGATCCAGTAACAAACGTGTCCACGTCATTCAACTCATAGCGTCATGAACGTAACTTGATTATCGTGCTCTCTTTTGCTCTCTCCATGTTTCTTCCCCGTGCTTGATTTGTCCCCTGTTTTCTCCCTTGTGCCCGTAGTATTTTCCTTCCGTTGCCTTGGTTTCGAGCTGTGCGTCTCGCTCCCTTGGACTTTCCCCCCTGGATCTCGACTGCCTTCCCGGATCTCGACCCCCTCGCACGGACACGGACTCCGACGCCTCTCTCTCTCGCCCCTGGATGTTTCGCCTGCTTACGGACATCCTTTTTGCCTCGCCCTCTTGGACTTCCAGTTTGGAACAACACCTCCCAGTAACACTCAACAAATATCTGCTTCACATAGTCTCACACCATACACACTCTTGAATTTAGTCACACTCCATTCTATAGTTTATTTATTATATTGTTCATTATTTATTATATTATATTGTTGATATTTATATATTTAATAAATACATAGAGCAATATTGCCCCCCCGGGTGTCTGTGTCGTCACAACTCCCTCCTGTCAAACATAACAACTTTAGCTTAAAGACAGCACAAGTCTATTCTAGATGGTTAATAAGACATAGGTTAGTGTTTTTCATACCTACTATTGTTCTCTTTTTAAGTAATTTCACTTGATCAAACCTATTCTAACATTAAGTGTGTATGATTTGTATCGGTAGCCAATAGTCATGGCTACAGTATCGGTATCGGAAGTGAACAAGATGTACCGAGACACCCCCTGATATTTGGAATGTATATGAACTGCTGCTTTTCACACAATGTAGGCTTTTTAAGATAGCAAAGTTCCCAAAAGCAATAACTTATTTTAGCTAATGTCCATTCAAACAGACCACGGTCGGGTTTCCAGCCGCCTCAAGAGCTATCTGACCCCAGATCAAAAAGTTTATCCTTTGCGCTCAAACTTCTGGAAAGATACAAATGAGTACAGTGTTAGTTTTTTGATAAGCAGCCTCCTCGTTTATCGCGTTCCCTTCCTGGAAGACTGAGATATACGCTGGACGGAGATGATGGATTGCGGTTCATTTAGGTTTAAGAGCGTTAAGCCACCCGACTCCTTTTCCACGTCCTCAAGATTAAGTGCGTTCGGTGCACCTGGGTGTGAGGACTCACATCCGTCAGACAAGTTCAGCCCTCGCGCGATCGTTAATTGTCTTATCTCGGGAAGTTGGGACTATCAGCGGAGGTAGATAGAGACAAAAGTTCTACTCAGAGTACTATTACTTTAGTGTAACATTACTCAAGTAAAAAGTCAAGTTAAGAGTAAGTAACACTGCAAAAAGTCAGTGTTCAAAAACAAGAAAAACAATACAAAAATGAGGGGTATTTTATTTGAACTAAGCAAAATTATCTGCCAATAGAACAAGAAAATCCGGCTTGTCAAGACTTTCCAAAAACAAGTAAAATTAGCTAACTTCAAAGAACCCCAAAATACCTCAAAATAAGTATATTCTCACTAATAACAAGTGCACTTTTTTGGTAGAAAAAAAAGAAGAAATTTTTGCTCAATATGTTGAAAAATATTCCTAAACGAAGTAAATGCTAGTGCCATTATCTTGACATAATGATATGCGCTCGGCATTACATTTCTTGAAACCAGCAAACTTACACTAAAAACTAATTTATTGTTCTTAATTAAAGGCAACAAGGCAACCGCTTGTTAGTCTCGGGGTCTACTCGCCGCTCAGGTAAATCATATTGTCTAAAAATGCATTTTTCCATTGATAACATGACATCATCGTGCCAAGTGCGTGCTCTTTCAGTCAATTAGTGCGCATATTTACAGCCCGGCCCCGGGCCAAATTTTTTTTTAATGTAATTTTGAAGAATCTACCTGAATAAGCATGAACTATTTCTGTACAAAATTGTTTGAAATGTCACATATTAAATGTTTAATTATTAACTGTCAGTTTACTGTACTGTGCCAACTGTACTCTATTGTTTCATTGAAAATAAAACAGCAAAGTCCATTTGGCTGTCATCTGTTTTAATTATGAGACACAATTGTGTCAAAATCATGATTTTTTATTTTTCATGCTTGAAGTAAGAAATTAATACTTAAAAAAAGTAGTTTTTGTCACAACTTGAACTATGGCGTGATCTGTTCTCCCGTGGTGCAAATGATTTGGACCATACGTGGCGTGAAGGGGAGTACATGATTTGATATAATGACAATAAAAAGGAACAAATAAAAGGCGCTCACAGTGGAGGTACAAAACTTGGCTATAAACACAAAACTTGCACAAAGGCAGAAACTATGAACAATGAAACAAAAACACTAACTGTGGCATTAATAAACAAAAAACTTACTTGGCATGGATTATGAACATGGCATGAAGCAGAGTGATGATAAAGTGTGAAGCGGAGTGTCAGGGGTATGATGTCGCCAGACAGACAGCCTGGCAACTGGAAGCTTAAATAATAGTGACATGATTAAAGACAGGTGCGTGAGTCGTGAGGGCAGGTGAAAACTAATGGGTTGCTATGGGGACAAACAAGAGTGCACAATGAGTCCAAACGTGGAACAGGTGAAACTAATGGGTAACCATGGAAACAAGACAAGGGAGTGAAAAGCCAGAAACTAAAGAGTCCAATAACTAAACAAAACAAAACATGACTAAAACAAAACATGATTGCACAGACATGACAGTTTTATACTTGTGAGTGTTGATGACACAGCTTTGCAACAGTTGATATTCTAGTTTCAAGCATGTTTTACTCAATATAGGTCATCAAATCTCAGCAACAAGCTGTAATATCTTACTGAGATCATTTAGGACCAAAACCCTTAAAACAAGTAAAACACTAACATAAAATCTGCTTAGTGAGAAGAATTATCTATTCAGACAGAAAATAAGCAAATATCACAATTATTTGAGATATTTAGTCTTACTTAGATTTCAGTTTTTGCAGTGTACTGTCCCTGTCAAATAAATACATAAATAAATAAAACTGTTAAAAAGTTACCGTAAATCTGACATTTTATTGATGTTACACAATATAGTCGGTTACATTTTGCTTAAAATGCCACAAGAAAAGACTAAAAGCCGGTTGCTTTTGTCCAGGCACTGATGTGTCCTAAAACAGATCTCTTAGGTGCGGGAGCATCTGGATCCCTTGGTGCTAATCCATCTAATGGTCATCTGTGCTTTTCTCCCACTCACCTCTGACCTCTCCCAAGCTCTCCGGTCACAAATTCATCGCTATTAAGAAGACCAGACCAAGGGGTGAGGTTTTGTTGGAAAGAAGCGGGAAGGTTTTCCTTCGGGTCTTTCCTGCGGTCCAGAGTGTTTCGTAAACGTTTCCAAGCCTTGCGGTCCTGAAGGACTCCACATTATTTGTTTTTGACTGACCACTAACAGTAAATGTAGCGATCCCTCTTAGCTAATAGCTTCCAGAGAGGGCTGTCAAAGACTCAGACTCAAAAGTCATGTGTCACCTAAAGGAGACCCCTCTGAAAGGATCTCAAATACCTCTCTCTTGTCACAGGTTGAAGTTTGGTCTTGAAGGGAGATGGGCACCGGGAACCTGAACCCCTGTTAACCCCCTATAAGGTGCGCTAAAATGTTTTCGGGCTTTAGGGACAGCAAGATAATTGAGTGGAAAGTAAGGTTTGCCAAGCACCCAGAGGCTTTTAAATAAAGCCCTGCTTTGACACTCTGGAAGGAGCACAGGACGCTTGTTTGTATGAGATCCTGTCGAGGACCACGTCAGGGCGACGGGGAGCTGGGGGTCAGCGCGAGTGGTTTGATGACGGCTGACAACCCCGACCCACTATGCACGTTCTTTCACCGTGCGCTCTGTCGGCGCGTGGGAGGGGTAGCCGGGGATTTTAGGTAAGCATTGGTAAGAGTTGGGGTGGGGAAAGGGGGGTTAATGGTCCACGGCTCAGGACAGACGTCTCCATTTATAACAGCTGCTTCGAAATATTCCTCACAGGAAGACCCTGGGGACCGTACTTCATATCCCAGGACCCTGCCGGTCTCACAGTCCAACCTCAAACATACGTCGATCTTACATCGATCTTACGTCAATCCTACGTCAAACATACATCATACGTCAATCTTACATCAAACCTACGTCGATCTTACGTCAAACGTACATCGAACTTACGTCAAACGTACATCGAACTTACGTCAAACATACATCGAACTTACGTCGATCTCACGTCAAACGTACATCGAACTTATGTCAAACATACATCGATCTTACGTCAAACATACATTGATTTTATGTCAAACATACATCGATCTTACGTCGATCATACATCGATCTTACGTCGATCATACAACGATCATACATCAATCATACGTCGATCATACATCGATCTTACGTGGATCATACAACGATCATACATCGATCATACATTGATCTTACGTCGATCATACATTGATCTTACGTCGATCATACATCGATCTTATGTCGATCATACATTGATCTTACAACGATCATACATCGATCTTACGTCGAACATACATCGATCTTACGTCAAACATACATTGATCTTACGTTGATCTTACGTCAATCATACGTCAAAGATACGTCGATCTTACGTCAAACATACGTTGTTCTTACGTCGATTTTGGGTCAAACATACATCGATCTTACGCCGATCTTACGTCATACGTCGATCTTACGTCAAACGTACGTCGATCTTACGTCACACGTACGTCGATCTTACGTCAAACGTACGTCGATCTTACGTCAAACGTACATCGATCTTACGTCAATCATAGAACGATCTTACGTCGAGAAATACATCGATCTTACGTCAAACTTACGTCAAACATACGTCGATCTTACGTCAAACGTGCGTCGATCTTACGTCAAACGTACGTCGATCTTATGTCAAACATACATCGATCTTACATCAAATATAAATCTATTTTACGTCGATCATACATCGATCTTATGTCGATCATACATTGATCTTACAACGATAATACATCGATCTTACGTCGAACATACATCGATCTTACGTCAAACATACATTGATCTTACGTTGATCTTACGTCAATCATACGTCAAAGATACGTCGATCTTACGTCAAACATACGTTGTTCTTACGTCGATTTTGGGTCAAACATATGTCGATCTTACGCCGATCTTACGTCATACATCGATCTTACGTCAAACGTACGTCGATCTTACGTCACACGTACGTCGATCTTACGTCAAACGTACGTCGATCTTACGTCAAACGTACATCGATCTTACGTCAATCATAGAACGATCTTACGTCGAGAAATACATCGATCTTACGTCAAACTTACGTCAAACATACGTCGATCTTACGTCAAACGTACGTCAATCTTACGTCAAACGTACGTCGATCTTATGTCAAACATACATCGATCTTACATCAAACATACATCTATCTTACGTCAAATATAAATCTATTTTACGTCGATCATACATCGATCTAACGTCGATCATACGTCGATCATACGTCGACCATACATCGATCATACGTCAAACATACATCGATCTAACGTCAAACATACATCGATCTCACGTCAAACATACATCGATCTTACGTCAAACATACATCGATTTTACGTCAAACATACATCGATCTTACGTCCAACATACATCGATCTTACAACGATCATACATCGATCTTACGTCGATCATACATCGATCATACATCGATCATACATCGATCTTACAACGATCATACATCGATCTTACGTCGATCATACGTCATACGTCGATCATACGTCATACGTCGATCTTACGTCAAACGTACGTCGATCTTACGTCACACGTACGTCGATCTTATGTCAAACATACATCGATCTTACATCAAACATACATCTATCTTACGTCAAATATAAATCTATTTTACGTTGATCATACATCGATCTTATGTCGATCATACATTGATCTTACAACGATAATACATCGATCTTACGTCGAACATACATCGATCTTACGTCAAACATACATTGATCTTACGTTGATCTTACGTCAATCATACGTCAAAGATACGTCGATCTTACGTCAAACATACGTTGTTCTTACGTCGATTTTGGGTCAAACATATGTCGATCTTACGCCGATCTTACGTCATACGTCGATCTTACGTCAAACGTACGTCGATCTTACGTCACACGTACGTCGATCTTACGTCAAACGTACGTCGATCTTACGTCAAACGTACATCGATCTTACGTCAATCATAGAACGATCTTACGTCGAGAAATACATCGATCTTACGTCAAACTTACGTCAAACATACGTCGATCTTACGTCAAACGTACGTCGATCTTACGTCAAACGTACGTCGATCTTATGTCAAACATACATCGATCTTACATCAAACATACATCTATCTTACGTCAAATATAAATCTATTTTACGTCGATCATACATCGATCTTACGTCGATCATACATCGATCTAACGTCGATCATACGTTGATCATACATCGACCATACATCGATCATACGTCAAACATACATCGATCTAACGTCAAACATACATCGATCTCACGTCAAACATACATCGACCTTACGTCAAACATACATCGATTTTACGTCAAACATACATCGATCTTACGTCCAACATACATCGATCTTACAACGATCATACATCGATCTTACGTCGATCATACGTCGATCATACATCGATCATACATCGATCTTACAACGATCATACATCGATCTTACGTCGATCATACGTCATACGTCGATCTTACGTCAAACGTACGTCGATCTTACGTCACACGTACGTCGATCTTACGTCAAACGTACGTCGATCTTACGTCAAACGTACATCGATCTTACGTCAATCATAGAACGATCTTACGTCGAGAAATACATCGATCTTACGTCAAACTTACGTCAAACATACGTCGATCTTACGTCAAACGTACGTCGATCTTACGTCAAACGTACGTCGATCTTACGTCAAACGTACGTCGATCTTATGTCAAACATACATCGATCTTACATCAAACATACATCTATCTTACGTCAAATATAAATCTATTTTACGTCGATCATACATCGATCTTATGTCGATCATACATTGATCTTACAACGATAATACATCGATCTTACGTCGAACATACATCGATCTTACGTCAAACAACCATTGATCTTACGTTGATCTTACGTCAATCATACGTCAAAGATACGTCGATCTTACGTCAAACATACGTTGTTCTTACGTCGATTTTGGGTCAAACATATGTCGATCTTACGCCGATCTTTCGTCATACGTTGATCTTACGTCAAACGTACGTCGATCTTACGTCACACGTACGTCGATCTTACGTCAAACGTACATCGATCTTACGTCAATCATAGAACGATCTTACGTCGAGAAATACATCGATCTTACGTCAAACTTACGTCAAACATACGTCGATCTTACGTCAAACGTACGTCGATCTTACGTCAAACGTACGTCGATCTTATGTCAAACATACATCGATCTTACATCAAACATACATCTATCTTACGTCAAATATAAATCTATTTTACGTCGATCATACATCGATCTTACGTCGATCATACATCGATCTAACGTCGATCATACGTCGATCATACGTCGACCATACATCGATCATACGTCAAACATACATCGATCTAACGTCAAACATACATCGATCTCACGTCAAACATACATCGATCTTACGTCAAACATACATCGATTTTACGTCAAACATACATCGATCTTACGTCCAACATACATCAATCTTACAACGATCATACATCGATCTTACGTCGATCATACATCGATCATACATCGATCATACATCGATCTTACAACGATCATACATCGATCTTACGTCGATCATACGTCGATCTTACGTCGATCTTACGTCGATCATACATCAATCATACATCGATCTTACGTCAAACATACATCGACCTTACGTCAAACATAAATCGACCTTACGTCAAACATAAATGGATCTTACGTCAAACATACATCGATCTTACGTCAAACATACATCGATCTTACCTCGATCTTATGTCAAACATACATCGATCTTACGTCAAAAATACATCGATCTTACGTCCATCATACATCGATCTTACGTCCAACATACATCGATCTTACGTCCAACATACATCGATCTTACGTCCAACATACATCGATCTTACGTCAAACATACATCGACCTTACGTCAAACATAAATCGATCTTACGTCAAACATACATCGATCTTACGTCAAACATACATCGATCTTACGTCAAACATACATCGATCTTACGTCAAACATACATCGATCTTACGTCAAACATAAATCGATCTTACCTCGATCTTATGTCAAACATACATCGATCTTACGTCAAAAATACATCGATCTTACGTCCATCATACATCGATCTTACGTCCATCATCCATCGATTTTACGTCCATCATACATTGATCAAACAATGATCATACATCGATCTTACGTTGAACATACATCGATATTACGTCCAACATGCATCGATCTTACGTCCAACATACATCGATCTTACGTCCAACACACATCGATCTTACGTCATACGATTTTACGTCAAACATAAATCGACCTTACGTCAAACATAAATCGATCTAACATCAAACATACATCGATCTTACGTCAAACATAAATCGATCTTACGTCAAACATACATCGATCTTACGTCCATCATACATCGATCTTACGTCCATCATACATCGATCTTACGTCCATCATACGTCGATCATACGTCGATCTTACATCGATCATACATCGATCATACATCGATCTTACGTCCATCATACATCGATCTTACGTCGATCATACATCGATCTTACATCAATCATACATCGATCTTACGTCGATCATACATCGATCTTACGTCGATCATACATCGATCTTACGTCGATCATACATCGATCTTACGTCAAACATAAATCGATCTTACGTCGATCTTACGTCAAACATACATCGATCTTACGTTGAACATAAATCGATCTTACGTCGAGCTTGCGTCAAACATACATCGATCTTACGTTGAACATAAATCGATCTTACGTCGAGCTTGCGTCAAACATACATCGATCTTGCGTCAAACATACATCGATCTTACGTCAAACATACATCGATCTTACGTCAAACATACATCGATCTTAAGTCCATCATACATCGATCTTACGTCGATCATACATCGATCTTACGTCGATCATACATCGATCTTACGTCCATCATACATCGATCTTACGTCCATCATACATCGATCTTACGTCCATCATACATCGATCTTACGTCGATGTTACGTCAAACATACATCGATCTTACGTCCATCATACATCGATCTTACGTCGATCATACATCGATCATACATCGATCTTACGTCGATCATACATCGATCTTACGTC
This sequence comes from Nerophis lumbriciformis, assembly GCF_033978685.3. Lineage (NCBI taxonomy): Eukaryota > Metazoa > Chordata > Actinopteri > Syngnathiformes > Syngnathidae > Nerophis > Nerophis lumbriciformis. The sequence goes on from NC_084561.2 coordinate 12,211,153, forward strand.
AAACATAAATCGATCTTACGTCGATCTTACGTCAAACATACATCGATCTTACGTTGAACATAAATCGATCTTACGTCGAGCTTGCGTCAAACATACATTGATCTTACGTTGAACATAAATCGATCTTACGTCGAGCTTGCGTCAAACATACATCGATCTTGCGTCAAACATACATCGATCTTACGTCAAACATACATCGATCTTAAGTCCATCATACATCGATCTTACGTCGATCATACATCGATCTTACGTCCATCATACATCGATCTTACGTCCATCATACATCGATCTTACGTCCATCATACATCGATCTTACGTCCATCATACATCGATCTTACGTCGATGTTACGTCAAACATACATCGATCTTACGTCCATCATACATCAATCTTACGTCGATCATACGTCGATGTTACGTCAAACATACATCGATGTTATATCAAACATACATCGATCTTACGTCCATCATACATCGATCTTACATCAAACATACATCGATGTTATATCAAACATACATCGATCTTACGTCCATCTTACGAAAGTGTTTACAAAGTACAAAGAAGAAGAACCATGATAAACATTCTGAATTGATCTCATCCATCCATTCATTATCAAGATAATCTTACTCATCTCACCATATGAAATATGACTTAATTCACCAATTATCATTTATTTATTTACTTTTATTGTTATTACCTATGGAGTATATTGAGAATAAATTGAGAACAGGAAATGAACAAAAGCTTTAGCAACTGCTATGTAAAGGAAAAGGGGTAGGATTAAATAAGCTCTGCTTCTTCCTACTCCTTTTCGAAACATGTTGTATCCATGCATGTTCCAAATAAACCCAAACTCAACTCAACTTTCTTTAGACCCTTTTCCTTTGTGTAGCTTGTCACCACCGAGCCTTTCCTGACGCCACACCTTTTACACGCCACAAACTCAACGCTGTCAGGGACTCTTGTCGTCGTGTTGTTCATTTCCCACAACCGCCAACTTTTCTTTCACCAGGCGGAAACTAACATCCATAGATCAAGCCGCCAGCGAGCAAAAGTGACTGCGGACCACCCCGGCTTCTCCTCAGCTCTCCTCCCAAGCTCCAGTATCTTACACAAATAAACCAACACGGATTTAATGACGACGAGCTTCGGGATATTTTTTCGCTCCCATTATCTGAGGATCAAACACTTTAGGAGGGTTTACAAATGTGGTGCGTCATTGGTCAGAGATTGAAATGCAGATATTACATACCAGGATGTTCATTGTTTTTGATTAAAAATGCAGAAATAAGATAATTTTCACATTTGAATGGATAGCGGTACTCAATTTTCTGTACTTTTGTGTGTGTGGTGCATGTGTTAATAGTGAAGTGAATTATATTTATATGGCGCTTTTCTCTAGTGACTCAAAGCGCTTTACATAGTGAAACCCAATATCTAAGTTACCGTATTTTTCGGACTATAAGTCGCAGTTTTTTTCATAGTTTGGCCGGGCTCCAGTGCGACTTATATATGTTTTTTTCCTTCTTTATTATGCATTTTCGGCAGGTGCGACTTATACTCCGGTGCGACTTATACTCCAAAAAATACGGTACATTTAAACCAGTGCGTGTAGCACTGGGAGCAGGCGGGTAAAGTGTCTTGCCCAAGGACACAACGGCAGTGACTAGGATGGCGGAAGCGGGAATCGAACCTGGAACCCTCAAGTTGCTGGCACGGCTACTCTACTCTAATGAAATGTTAACTAATATCTATTTTTTTATTGAACATTTAAAAAGGGGAACTGCACTTTTTTGGGAAAAACGGCTGAAAAATGTGGATGGTAGATGACAGAAGTACACGGTGCATTTTTTTTTGCTTTTTGTTGCGCCATAAAAAGTGTTAGTACTATAAGTATTGTACTTTTTACGCACTGGCCGAGTAATTGTAACATGCATCTTTGTTATAGTTTTCATTAACAAATACAAAATCGCCATGTAAAATTGCTGATGCTATAATAATGATAATGATAATTTGTCAAAATCTCAAAGTGCAACATTGCAAAAAATCAGTGTTCAAAAAACAAAACAAAAAAATATAAAATTTAGGGGCATTTTATTTGAACTAAGCAAAATTATCTGCTAGGTGAACAAGAACATCCGGCTGGTCAAGACTTTCCAAAACAAGTAAAATTAGCTAACCTCAATGAACCCAAAAATACTTCAAAATAAGTATATTCTCACTAATAACAAGTGCACTTTTCTTGGTAGAAAAAAAGAGACCTTTTTGCTCAATAAGTTGAAAAATATTCTTAAATTAAGCAAATGCTAGTGCCATTATCTGGACATAATGACATGCACTCGGCATCATGATTTTTTTTTCATGCTTTAAGTAAGAAATTATTACTTTAAAAAAGTAGTTTTATACTTATAGTGTTGATGACACAGCTTTGCAACACTTGATATTCTAGTTTCAAGCATGTTTTACTCAATATAGGTCATCAAATCTCAGCTACAAGCTGTAATATCTTACTGAGATCATTTAGGACCAAAACCCTTAAAACAAGTAAAACACTCGAACATAAAATCTGCTTAGTCAGAAGAATTATCTTATCAGACAGAAAATAAGCAAAGATCACCCTTATTTGAGATATTTCATCTTACTTAGATTTCACTTTTTGCAGTGCAGGTGTCATCCTATGACAGTTCCACGCTGGAAATCACTGAGAGCGGCCCATTCTTTCACAAATGTTTGTAGAAACAGTCTCCATGCCTAAGTGTTTGATTTTATACTTGTGATTAGGACACCTGATTATGGTCATTTGGATGGGTGACAAAAATACTTTTGGCAATGTAGTGTATATATTGTAGGAACCAGAATATTAATAACATAAGGAAACAACCCTTTTGTGTGAATGAGTGTGGAGGATATTTGGGTTGGTGCACTACCTTGTATTTTTTTTATGTTGATTTAATAAAAAATAAATAAAATAATCATTTAAAAAAATTATATATATATATATATATATATATATATATATATATATATATTTATTTATTTAATTTTTTTTAATTTATTTATATTTTGTGTATATATATATATATATATATATATATATATATATATATATATATACACACACAAAATCAAAAGGATATTTGGAGGATATTTGGGTTGGTGCACTACCTTGTATTTTTTTATGTTGATTTAATAAAAATTAAAAAAAAAAAAAAAAAAAAATATATATATATATATATATATATATATTTTTATTTTTTTTTTATTATTATTTTTTTTTTTATAAATATCCAGAAATTCTGGGTGATCTGGGATTATTTTGAAAAACTTTTTTGGGAAGCTCACGATCCACGGTTGAGCCGAACGTTTTGATACTGGAAGAGTTCCGATCGCATGAAAACTTTTGCAAACTTTTGTGGCGGAATAATGATAACCTACTCAGTGGCCTAGTGGTTAGAGTGTCCGCCCTGAGATCGGTAGGTCGTGAGTTCAAGCCCCGGCCGAGTCATACCAAAGACTATAAAAATGGGACCCATTACCTCCCTGCTTGGCACTCAGCATCGAGGGTTGGAATTGGGGGTTAAATCACCAAAAATGATTCCCGGGTGCGGCACCGCTGCTGATCACTGCTTCCCTCACCTCCCAGGGGGTGAACAAGGGTGATGGGTCAAATGCAGAGGACAAATTTTACCACACCTAGTGTGTGTGTGACAATCATTGGTACTTTAAAGGCCTACTGAAATGCGATTTTCTTATTCAAACGGGGATAGCAGGTCCATTCTATGTGTCATACTTGATCATTTTCGCGATATTGCCATATTTTTGCTGAAAGGATTTAGTAGAGAACATCGACGATAAAGTTCGCAACTTCTGGTCGCTGATAAAAAAGCCTTGCCTCTACCGGAAGTAGCAGACGAGTAGCGTGACGTCACAGGTTGTGGAGCTCCTCACATCTGCACATTGTTTACAATCATGGCCACCAGCAGCGAGAGCGATTCGGACCGAGAAAGCGACGATTTCCCCATTAATTTGAGCGAAGATGAAAGATTCGTGGATGAGGAAAGTGAGAGTGAAGGACTAAAGGGCAGTGGGAGCGATTCAGATAGGGAAGATGCTGTAAGAGGCGAGTGGGACCTGATATTCAGCTGGGAATGACTAAAACAGTAAATAAACACAAGACATATATATACTCTATTAGCCACAACACAACCAGGCTTGTATTTAATATGCCACAAATTAATCCCGCATAACAAACACCTCCCCCCTCCCGTCCATATAACCCGCCAATACAATTCAAACACCTGCACAACACACTCAATCCCACAGCCCAAAGTAACATTCACCTCCCCAAAGTTCATACAGCTCATATATTTCCCCAAAGTTACGTACGTGACATGCACATAGCGGCACGCACGTACGGGCAAGCGATCAAATGTTTGGAAGCCGCAGCTGCATGCGTACTCACGGTACCGCGTCTGCGTATCCAACTCAAAGTCCTCCTGGTAAGAGTCTCTGTTGTCCCAGTTCTCCACAGGCCAATGGTAAAGCTTGACTGTCATCTTCCAGGAATGTAAACAATGAAACACCGGCTGTGTTATCCGGCACAACAGTCAAGGGGTGCATTCTACGGCGAGGGTGCGTTATCCGGCACAACACCTGCTGCAATACACCGCTTCCCACCTACATCTTTCTTCTTTGCTGTCTCCATTGTTCATTGAACAAATTGCAAAAGATTCACCAACACAGATGTCCAGAATACTGTGGAATTTTGCGATGAAAACAGACGACTTAATAGCTGGCCACCATGCTGTCCCAAAATGTCCTCCACAATCCATGACGTCACGCGCTGACGTCGTCATACCGAGACGTTTTCAGCAGGATATTTCGCGCGAAATTTAGAATTGCACTTTAGTAAGCTAACCCGGCCGTATTGGCATGTGTTGCAATGTTAAGATTTCATCATTGATATATAAACTATCAGACTGCGTGGTCGGTAGTAGTGGATTTCAGTAGGCCTTTAATTTTAACTTAGTAAATAGACTATTTTTGGGTGTAGAAATTAATGGTAAAAAGTGCCTCGCTGCATATGAATGCATCTTGAATGACAGCCACCCGTGCAAAAAACCCACTTGGGCCTTTTTATCATTCATTTCAGTCTTTTCCTCCCTGCTCCCGTCAACCAGCTGTTTATTGTCCAGGCCAGTTTACAACCCGGGGAGGATTGAGGTCCTCTAACATAAACCCCCGGTCTCTAATAAAGATGGATGTTTGTTTTCTTAAAGCTCAACACTGATGATTTTCTTGTTGATCTTTACCTCGCCCCGCGGGACTACGTACAGCGTATATTTCAGCACGTCTTTTGGAGACGGAACACTTGCGGCGTGGCAAAGCGGAATGGCGGACCCCGCTGCAAAGTGTTTACGTAACTTAATCATCACCCCGGCTGATGGGACATGCAAAGTTTGCGCTGCTTAAGCCTGCGCTATGTGGTGACTTCAGGGCGCATCAACATGGAATAAGTGACTTATTCCCAGCTTAATGGCGATATCACAGCAAGCACAACAATAAATGCATTATTCAGCACCGAGTGCATTTGCAATTCTCATTCACGCTGAATCTAAAATGTAATCACTATCTTCAAACGGCGACTGTGTCAACCAATTTGCCGAGGTTAAAGTTGAAATTGCAAATAAACTCAAGGTGTGTACTTCACAATGTTAAACAGATGTTGCCGCGGGAGCTTCTGCATATTCATAACGTGTTGGCCTATTATGGCGGTTGATTTGTGTCGTTATTACAAAAGCTTTTTTTTTTTTTGACACTGAATTTATGCAACTGAATTTGTTTAGCGTTTTGCACTTTGTGAACAAAATTCATATTCTAACCATTGTAATCATGTCTGTAGTTTGAAAACATCCAGTGGGCCGCATTGAAGTGTTTATTATGTTGTATTATGCCCAGGTAGCCCCCAGGTGACTGCCTTTTTTATGCTGTTTTGCAAGACCCGTGTCACATGACTTCAACCTTGACACCTCATTGGCTGGGTCCGGGACAGGATCGATTGTTTCAGCCTTCATTTACCGGCAGTGAGTATTGCTCTTTGGAGCAGAAATTTTTTCGACACTGAAATATTTTATACTGAATTTTTTTTAAACAGAATTTTTTATACACTGAATTCTTTTACACAATATTTTTTAACCTGATTTTTTTTTTTGTTACACAATTGTTTTACCCTGATTGTTTTTTACACTGATTTTTCATACGCAATTTTTTGACCCTGATTATTTTTTACACTGATTTTTTTATTACACTGAATTTTTTTTACACTGAATTATTTTACCCTGATTTTTTTTACACTGATTTTTTATACACTTTTTTTTTTTACCCTGATTTTGTTTTACACTGAATTTTTTATACACATCATTTTTTTTACCCTTAGTTTTTATTACACTGAATTCTTTTTACACTGAATTAGTTTACCCTAATTTTTTTACACTGAATTGTTATACACTGAATTTATCCTGATAGTTTTTTTTAACACTGATTTTGTATACACATAGTTTTACCCTGATTATTTTTTACAATGATTTTTTTTTTATACCACTGAATTTTTTATACACATTTTTTTTTTACCCTGATTTTTTTTTACACTGAATTTTATACACATACTTGTTTTACCCTGATTGTTTTATATACACAGAATTTTTCTTACCTTGATTATTTTTTACACTGATTTTTTTATGACACTGAATTTTTTTACACATTTTCTTACCCTGATTGTTTTTTTATACTGAATTTTATACACTGAATTATTTTTACACTGAATTTTTTTTTACACTGAACTTTTATTGCACTGAATTTTTATTACACTGAATTTGACCCTAATTTTTTACATCTAATTTTTGTACACAACATTTTTATACCCTGATTTTTTTTTTTACCAAATTTTTTATACACCGAATTTATATACACATAATTTTTATACCCTGATTATTTTGCACACTGAATTTTTGTGTGTGTATTTTTTTACACTGAATTTTTATAGACTGAATTTACCCTGATTGTTTTATTTTTTTACACTGATTTTGTATACACAATTATTTTCACCTTGATTATTTTTTACACTGATTTTTTTATGACACTGAATTTTTTTTACACTGGATTATTTTACCCTCATTTTTTTTACACTGAATTTTTGTACACATTTTTTTTACCCTGATTGTTTTTTTTACACTGAATTTATACACATTTTTTTACACTAAATTATTTTTAAACTGATTTTTTTTGTGTGAATTTTTTTTTACACTGAATTTTTATTGCACTGAATTTTTTTTAACACTGAATTTGACCCTATTTTTTTAAAATCTAATTTTTATACACATTTTTATACCCTGATTTATTTATTTTTTTAAACCAAATTTTTTATACACCGAATTTATATACACTTTATATACACATACTTTTTACACCCTGATTATTTTGTACACTGAATTTTTTTGTGTGAATTTTTTTTACACTGAATTTTTATACACTGAATTTACCCTGATTTTTTTTATACTGATTTTGTATACACAATTCTTTTTAACCTGATTATTTTTACACTGATTTTTTAATCACACTGAATTTTTTACACTGAATTATTTTACCATGATTTTTTTTACACTGAATTCTTTTACACTGATTTTTTATACACATTTTTTTTCCCTGATTTTTTTTTTACACAGAATTTTATACACATACTTGTTTTACCCTGATTGTTTTTTTATACACATGTTTCTTACCGATTATTTTTTACACTGATTTTTTTATGACACTGAATTTTTTTTCAACTGTATTATTTTACCCTTATTTTTTTTACACTGAATTTTATACACATTTATTTACACTGAATTATTTTTACACTGAATTTTTTTTTTGTGTACATTTTTTTTACACTGAATTTTTATTGCACTTAAACATTTTTACACTGAATTTGAACCTCATTTATTTTACATTTTTATACCCTGATTATTTTTTTTTTTTAAACCACATTTTTTATACACAGAATTTATACACACAGAATTTTTATACTCTGATTATTTTTAACACTGAATTTTTTTGTGTACATTTTTTTTTTACACTGAATTTTTATACACTGGAATTTGTATATCTTGATTTTTTTTACACTTAATTTGTATACACTGATTTTTTTTTTTTTTTTACGTTGAATTTTGTTCACAAAATTCAAACGCAACCACATCAGTTACATAAATTCAGTGTCAACAAAAAGTTTTCGTAATAAATACACAAATTAACCTCCAAACCTATTACTTGTGGATGGCAGCTACAATAACAAAGATGATGTTTAGAGTTCCTTAAATGTATTCAGGGCCACTTCCTTTCCAAGGTCCCAGCATGTGAACCTCCACATGGGAGATGCTGGTGCATACCTGGGCTGTCCTCAGCACTTATCAGTGCGGTAACTGCATGTTGATGTCGGATGCAATTAGCTTTGAAATGGTGTGTGTGTGAAGGGGAGAGGCTGGCGACAGAAACGGAGCGTGTAATCGAAGCAAATGCAAGAGTCAAGACCGCCTCAACCCATACAGGAAGTGAGTACTGTTTTGAGGTCAGCGCCGCACCTACTCGCCTTCCCTTATGGAAGCCATGTGAGTGGCTGGTGTGAAGTGTGTGTTTCCAAGCGAGGGTCAATTAAGTCTGATCACAGCCCACCACAATGGCGGCGCTTAACCACGGTGTGAGCGCAGATGCGTCGCTGGTGGTCCTCACGCTTGCAAATGGGTCTGCATGCTCATTGCATACATCATGTTAGGTAAACAACACTTTACACACACACACACACACACACACACACACACACACACACACACACACACACACACACACACACACACTGGGGCTTCTGATAGGAAACACACCACACAGTGATGAAGAACTTAAAGGGGAACTGCACTTTTTTTTGGAATTTTGCCTATCGTTCACGATCATTATGAAAGACAAGGATGTATTTTTTAATGCGTTCATATTAAATAAATGTGATCAAAAGTCCACTTACATTGGAGCCTACGGAAGTCGCTCTATTCTGCCTATAAAGAAAACATCTGAACACCTCCATTGAGGTTTTATATACAAGATGTAAGTATATATGCAATGTAGTACATTTATAATAACATTTAATATCATTTTAAGCATAAACGGCACATTAATGTAGCTTTTTTTCCCCCACTACATCACTGATTTCCACTCATTGCAGACTCTATGAGACAACACACATACTAAAGCATCACTTACTGTACAATGTCTGCTGTCATTAGGATGCTGACTGCTAGGATGTATTTTTTATTTTATTTTTTTATTTTTTTATCCTGTCCAGCTTCTCAGGCAAATCATATAGTTGATGTAGATGCCCATATCGGCTATACAAATTTACTTTAAAAAAGAGAAGTGTGGGATACTTCTCTTGTTGCCTTATTTGTATTTGACTTTATTAAATGTATTTATATTATCATATGGTGCAGGAGGGGATAGAAAGAGAGAAAAAAAGGAAGACAGAGGGGGAAATTGTGGGGACAAGAGGGGGATTAGACAGAGAGACAAAAACAATAACAGCAAACACAACAACAACAACAATAGAGCAATATCAGCAAATACAATATGTACAAATATGATGGTAAAAGTGATAGCAAAGAAGCAATTAGCAAAATAAATAACAATACAGAAATAATAATGAGCATTATTACACTACAAATGGATCAATACAAATACCAATAGAAATAGCGCTATTGATTATGAATAATACCAATAATTGACCTCTATTATCAACAATACAGTTGTTCAAATGCAACAATACATATGTGTACAGCTCTGGTAATGGGTACATTCACACCCACCTGCACAAATGTACTTCAAAATGTAACAATCAAAATAAACATGATTTTTTTTTGTTTACTAGGGCATGCATATATAATATGCATTAGTTTGACCATTAAAAATCAACGATAATAAAAAGGAGATGCTTGGAAATAGCATAAAAATGCCCCAAAAACTTGGAAAAACGCGATTCATAGCGTTACTTTTTGGTGTAACCATCATGAGCGTTCTGTTCAGGTATATTTCTTTTATATTTTGATAAATCATCATATTTATGTATTACTAAATTTAAATAGGTATTGGTCAATCTTTAAGCTGTGTGTATTTGATTTCAGTTTGCTTTCGACATCTTATTTTGCGCTCATGATGGCGTAACCAAACTAGATTTCATTTAATGATCTTATTTTGAATATTTATTCCCTTTTTTACATTTAGTATATTTAAATATACTGTGTTTTATGCTTTTTTCCTTTTTGGAACATGCACTATACATATAATACAATAAAGTCCCATATACAAATATGTATCTAGCAATACTTTAATTTTGCCTTTGAAAGTAACACTCCAATGTCTATTAGTGGAGCTGTACACATATACATAATGATAACTAGAGATACAAAAGAATGCAGAAAAATGGAGGGAAAGAAAGAGAAGCAAGCCATATTAACCTTGTAGATTGTTATAGTAACAATAGGTTAAGCTTTGTCAGTGTGCCATGTGTTACCCAGTTTACTCTAGGGCAACAATGTTAATTTATGTTTGATGAAACGTGATTACCGTATTTTTCGGACTATAAGTCGCAGTTTTTTTCATAGTTTGGCCGGGGGTGAGACTTATACTCAGGAGCGACGTATGTGTGAAATTATTAAAACATTACCGTAAAATATCAAATAATATTATTTAGCTCATTCACGTAAGAGACTAGACGTAAAAGATTTCATGGTATTTAGCGATTAGGAGTGAGAGATTGTTTGGTAAACGTATAGCATGTTCTATATGTTATAGTTATTTGAATGACTCTTACCATAATATGTTACGTTAACATACCAGGCACGTTCTTTATGCCTCATATAACGTACACTTATTCAGCCTGTTGTTCACTATTCTTTATTCATTTTAAATTGCCTTACAAATGTCTATTCTTGGTGATGGGTTTTATCAAATAAATTTCCCCCAAAAAATGCGACTAATGTTTTTTTCCTTCTTTATTATGCATTTTCGGCCGGTGCGACTTATACTCCGGTGCGACTTATACTCCGAAAAATACGGTATGTGCATGAGTGTATGTATTTGTACTTGTATATGTACAGTATGTGTATATGTATGTTTGTACAGTGAATGTATATGTACAGTATGTATATATGTATGTTTGTAGGATGCTAGGATGTTCATATATTCCCGTTTAGATGAAAAATGACTCATAACCGAGCGTCTTTTCGTGTCGTTTTCGTCATTACGGGGTCTAAATTGGCTGTCAAAGTGTACCAACTTGTCGGAATACGCCCTCATCCTTCTACTATCCAGGCGAGAGGCATGATTTAAGGTCTACAATAAAGTTTGACGTGCAAGGAAACGAGGAAGCTGCTTACCAGTCGATGTAAACATCTCAATCACGGCGCCGCTATACATAGTTTGTCTGCATTAGCGCTTATGATAATATAATTTTTTTTTAAATTGAGTTTCATGGGCAGAATAGAGGATCCCTCATTGGCTCCGCTGTAGGCTGATTTTTATTTACGAGTTAAAATGCTTTTTTTTTTTTTCTTTAAATACATCCGTCCTCATAATGATTGTAAACGATAGCAAAATTCCACAAAAAAGTGCAGTTCCCCTTTAAGAGTGTCTTACCTAGAAATTACAATATGCTGGTAATGCTTTTCTATTAACTCGCATTTACAGGTGAAACTAAAAAAAATTAGAATATCGTACAAAGTTTGTTTATAATAATATACTCATCTGGACTGTGGAACCATTGGCACACGTGTTTGTATGTCAGAAACTGACATTTAGGTTTTATTGTTTTGATTTAAATGTTTTGTATTGTGTTTTTTATGTGTGTAATGGATCTTAAGGTCTGCAATAAAGATCGATGATAAAACAGCAATTAGATTTACATACTGTATATAATATATGACATAGGCTTATTAACGTGCAAGTCGAGCTATTTCAAGCCTTCTTTTGATATAATTTTGATGATTATGGTTTACATCTTACAGTAGGAAGGGGATTCACACGGGCCCATTCATGGCGGTTTACCTGACACATGAAACGTGACATATTTCTAGCGTGCCTATCCGCTTTGACCGCCAGATGGCAGTAGAGTGTTGAATGTCTTAAAATGTGTTTTTGTGGTAATTTCAGCTCTGACCACGGCGTCAGCTACCATGTAGAGTGGGCGCTTTCCGTCATTTTCAGTAGACTGCATTGCGAAATGATCAGCCTTCCCAACCCCCTCCTTTCCTCTTAAGCAAGATGCACCAAATAATTAACTATATGAACTATTCCCCTACTGTATGAAAACCTCAAATTGAAAATCTCAAAAAAATGTGCATGATATTCGAATTATTTGAGTTTCACCTGCACTTCTTGCGGAGTTGTTCCAAACCAGGTAACTTTTCACTGACCTCAAGTAATGAAGGCTGCAGCTATCGATTATTTCAGTAATCGAGTAATCTATCGATTAGTTTGTTCAATTCATCGAGTAATCGGACAACAGAAACTTTATAGCCTCACTGTGTGTTTTAGGGAAACATTTTTAAACAAACTACCATTTTTTCTGCAGCTCATTCTTTTTTTCCTTCTAATA
>NC_084561.2:12228823-12231323 GCF_033978685.3 Nerophis lumbriciformis
ATTTGATGTATTAATACTCATCCTACTTTGCGGAAATGTGTTTATCACCGTCAGGCCTGGAACCAATTAGCCTGGATAAACGAGGGAAGACTGTATTGGTAATTGAAGCCTTGGAAGACGCTAATTAGTTTTGAAAAGAAGCTCTTAGAAAACCAAACCAAAGACTTGCCACAAAAGGAAAGTGGTGTTTTTACAAGCAATCTAAAAGGACACAATTGGACGTAGAGAATGTAAACACCGCTGCATTGTGCTGTACGTACAGTATTTCTATCATGCATACTTTTGTCTTTGGTGTGCTGGCCTTCACTAATCAAGTGTGGCTGCCAATAGCCAGGGGTTTGATCCTGACACGGGTCTTTATGGCGTCTGCAGCGTGTGTGGGCCACGTCCACACTTAAGACGGCACACGCACTGCAAGGCTGCAGCCACCGAGGCACCTTCCCACAGTCACTGCTCAGCACATGTTGCTGCTGGCTCCATGACTGGTAGCTCAATCAAGAATTTTTTTTTTTTTGAAGCTATGTCAGAGTTCCCAACAAGCGTGACCGGCTTGCGAGCTGCATTTGTTGCATTCATCTTGGCACATGCCTGTTGGTGAGTGAGTGAGAGACTCACTACTGTTAACGCCTTTGTAACCCCCCCCCAGACACCGTACACCTGCTGAGCATACAAGCATGCATTTAAACGCACGCTCGAAACTCACTGGGTTGACCTGGAGAATTTCAGGACGATACGGCCAATTACCCAGCAGGCGCAAGACATTGATACAACGTTGATTATGCATACATGTCCTTTGAAACTGACTTTCAAACAACATTGGGGACGGCGTGGCGAAGTTGGGAGAGTGGCTGTGCCAGCAATCTGAGGGTTACTGGTTCAATCCCCACCTTCTACCATCCGAGTCACGTCCGTTGTGTCCTTGAGCAAGACACTTCACCCTTGCTCCTGATGGGACTGGTTAGCGCCGTGCATGGCAGCTCCCGCCATCAGTGTGTGAATGTGTGTGCGCGAATGGGTGAATGTGGAAAATAGTGTCAAAGCGCTTTGAGTTCCTTAAAAAGGTAGAAAAGTAAAGTACGACCCATTTACCATTGCAAAAGTCTGTAAATTGAGACAACGTTGATGTCCATGTTGTTGGTTGGGAATCCATGTTGTTGGTTGGGAAATTACCAAATTTCAATGGTCAAATCAACGTGAGAACCCGACATTGAATAAACGTTGTCAAAAAGCATGTTGTTTCAACGTTGTATTTGTGTTACAGAATATTGGTTGGAAAATGACCAAAATTCAATGTTCAACTCAATGTCAGAACCCGACATTGAGTAAACGTGGTCAAAAAGCATGTTGTTTCAACGTTGTAGAATATTGGTTGGGAAATGACCAAATTTCAATGGTCAAATCGACATCAGAACCTGACATTGAACCAACGTTGTTAAAAAGCATGTTGTTTGAACGTTGTATTTGTGTTGTAGAATATTGGTTGGGAAATTACCAAAATTCAATGGTCAAATCAACGTCAGAACCCAACATTGATTAAACGTTATCAAAAAGCATGTTGTTTCAACATTGCATTTGTTGTAGAATATTGGTTGGGAAATGACCAAATTTCAATGGTCAAATCAACTTCAGAACCAGATATTGATTAAACGTTGTCAAAAAGCACGTTGTTTCAACGTTGTATTTGGGTTGTAGAATATTGAATGGGAAATGACCAAATTTCAATGGTCAAATCAACGCCAGAACCCAATATTGATTAAACGTTGTCAAAAAGCATGTTGTTTCAACGTTGTAGAATATTGGTTGGGAAATGACCAAATTTCAATGGTCAAATCGACATCAGAACCTGACATTGAACCAACGTTGTTAAAAAGCATGTTGTTTGAACGTTGTATTTGTGTTGTAGAATATTGGTTGGGAAATGAGCAAAATTCAATGGTCAAATCAACGTCAGAACCCAACATTGATTAAACATCGTCAAAAAGCATGTTTCAGCATTGTATTTGTGTTGTAGAACATTGGGTTGTGAAATGACCAAAATTCAATGGTCAAATCAACGTCAGAACCCAACATTGATTAAATGTCATCAAAAAGCATGTTGTTTCAATGTTGTATTTGTGTTATAGAATATTGGTTGAAAAATGACCAAAATTCAATGTTCAACTCAATGTCAGAACCCGACATTGATTAAATGTCGTCAAAAAGCAGGTTGTTTCAACGTTGTATTTGTGTTGTAGAATATTGGTTGGGAAATGACCAAAATTCAATTGTCAAATCAACGTCAGAACCCGACATTGATTAAACGTCATCAAAAAGCATGTTGTATTTGTGTTGTAGAATATTATTGGTTGTGAAATGACCAAAATTCATTGGTCAAATTAATGTCAGAAACCGACATTGATTAAACGTCGTCAAAAAGCATGTTGTTTCAACGTTGTATTTGTGGTGTAAGATTTTGTATGGGAAATGACCAAAATTCAATGGTCAAATCAACGTCAGAACC